>NC_080431.1:68293787-68596599 GCF_028018845.1 Melospiza georgiana
TATGACCAGGGACATGACTGGCCAATATAGTGGTTTGTGTATTGTAAAACATCTATGAGTTTCATTTGCTTCTAGGTTTCTGGTTTGAAAGAGGAAATATTATACGACTCAGACCTGGGTACTGCGCAGTCCAGGTTACAGCCTCATTTTTCTGCTAGTTTGTTTCACACAGCTCCCCTTCACACCCCATCTGTTTCTCAGGGCATAGTTTGGCCTCAGATCTTGTCCACCAAATCAAAGTTGCTCATATATCACCATTAATGTGGTAAACGGTTTCCATGACCCTTTGTCTGTCTATAAATCACAAGCTATGAAGATATTCCACGGCGATCAAATGAGTCAGTGGAAATTTCATTAAATGCAGTTTTTCAAGCTGCTACTTATAAACAAGGGGAATTAACTTTTCCTGCAGTAGAAAATCAGTGTATAGCTTACAGTGATTTAGATATAATTTTTCTGAATTGTACACTTAACTAAGAAATGTATTTATATCCTCTTAAAAACAAGCATATCAACTACCTGTCCTATTCTATGAACAGTGCTTACCATTTGAAAAGGATCTGAGGAGAGCTTTGGCATACATCAGAGAAAATATTTCTATTGTTTTCATGCGTCATATTGACTATCAATCTTACTAATACTGCTATATGCAGTATTTGTGTCTCATGACTAGCAACGTGTCCTGGGACAAACTCACAGGGCCAACTTTTCTACACAGAAAACATAACTTTTAATCTTGACTTCTGGATTTTAAATAATAAATTGACTTTCTTCCACAAAAAGGAAACCTGCTTACATAAACATCATTCGTTGTACCATCCTACATCCTCTTGTGGGAGCTGCATGTGCTTGAGCAGTGCCTAGCACAATGGATGCAAAGACAACGTTGATAGCAAACATATTATTTGTACATTTTTGAAAGCTGAATTATTATATCTAAAAATAATATATTGGGAAACAACAAATGCTATTTTATTTGCTCTTTTCCATCCAATTTTCTATCTCTGTTTGAATTATGAAATTATTGGTCCTAATTCAGTTGCTAGAAGATGAAGTGAAAGGACTACAAATAGTTCAATCAGGTTTTGTTCAATACTTTTTGGTTAAAAGTTAACAAACTCATGAAATGACAAGCAAGGTGGCTCTTTAACATTTGTGGTCCTCTGACTTTACCTGAATTCAATTTTCACCTTATTTTTTCTTTGTCTCATAACTGTGAATAATTTACATTCATTTAAATATAAGATTTTTTTTCTCTGTATAGACCTGGGATAAAAATCCTCTGTGATAGTTCTACATGCTAACAATAATCAACTTACATAATATTCAGTGAGACATTTAAGGCTCTTCATCATGTTCTGGGCTCAGCCTATGAATCTTTTAATGGAAGATTGATATATCTTACAAAATGAGAAAGGTGCCACCTTGCAGTGCTTTAACTGTTTCATGTTTTATCCATTTCTGATGCAGTTCTCTGCTCACAGCCAGTTTAGGGCTAGAATGTGACAAGAGCAGCAGCTGGCAATTTATCAAGACTCCTTGAGACTTCATTTAGTTGCTTCAGTAATTTTAATGCCTATCCAGAGTCTCTTGAGTAGAATCCCTCCTATTGATCAAAATTCTCCACTTGCTAAGTGCAAAATCTAAGTTAATAGTACATGGATAATAGTGCTGCAGAGAAATCTACTGCAGAGATCCACAGAGTGCTGTTAAGAACCTGGGGCATTGATGCTCATTTTTTCAATCACCCTGCTATGAGAATGAAAGCAGCTGCAGAGGCATTTCCAAGCTTCCAGAATGTGCATTAAAAGCATGGCAGGTGTTTCTTTTTTTCTAGCAAGGTTTCAACATCATACTAAAGAGCATTAAGCCACAGTCTACAATAAGAAGTTGCTGTCCTCTATATTTAAAGAGAAAGGAAAATTATTTTGAAGTCCTGAATCAAGAGTTTTAAAGCTGAGTGCATTTTGTGCTCACTTAAGAACCACTTCTTTTGTTGGCAGACATGTTCTTTACCTAGTTTTTTGCCTTTTGTTCATTTTTTTTGCCTGAAGTGTGTATTGTGGAAATATCAATGTAAACTTTGACGTTTGTAATATTACAAGTGAAATTCTTCACTTGTTTCTGTAATTAAACTGTTAATTTTATATTAAAGCAAAGGCTCGCCTAGTTCAATATGTGACAGCAGTTTTGTCATTTCCTTTTTCATATGCTTTTAAGGCACAATAAATTATACAAATTTTATACTTTCCTCTATATTTGGAAGGTATTTGCCTGATTTTCTTCTGGCTTTTACGTACAAGTTAAACAGAATTTTAACATAATTGTCTGTGTTCAAAGAACCCTTTCCCTCCAAATTCTTCTCCAGTCCTTCTCTTAACCAAGCACTTGCCAGATGTGGTCAATGGGGCAGTGTCTGCCTGCAGCCTCCTCGCTGGAACCTTTGTTACTCTGCTCACACCATGTTTCAGGTTGATACTTTGAGAAATGCTGAGAAGCCCAAAATAGACATGAATTTTACTTTGAATGTTGTGTTCTGATAATACTTATGCTTTGAAAATATTAGACATGATATTTAAAATTAATCAGCTCCTTGGAGATTATTTCTGCCAGTTTGATCAGTTAAGGAAGTCTGTAAGTCTGAAAGAATTGCATGAAATGTCAGATTTGGGTTTGGGAATTGCGTGAAGTCTCAGATTCTGGGTTTCTTAGCAAACAAGAAAATTCCTCCTGAAATCATGTCAATGTTGGGGACTATGTTGAATAACAAATACTAAATGGTTAATGGAGGCATTCCTGAACATGATAGAAAACTGACTCTTTTTTTTCTAAAATTACTTCTGGATACTGGACCTGAGAAAAAAGGTAGAAGCTCAGTGACTTGATTATAGACGAAACCTGGGGAAGCTACTCACTGGACAAAGGACTGGAATGTAGAATGAGATTTTTTATTTAGTTAAAGGTACAAAAATTGTCAGGAATTTGTGCAACTGAAGACTGGTCATTTGAAATAAAGTCAAGTGATGTCTCAAGGTAAATAGAAACACAGTTTTTGTTTCTTTACAGAATTAATGAGCTGAAAAGTGTAATAGTGCTCCTTCTCTGCATTAATCTGGAGAGAAGCTACCAGCATGGTAGAGCTACCTAATGCTATGCCATTTGTGCAATCAACTTTCAGCCCAAATGAATGACAGGGCAAAAAACATAGTGCTGCATGTTCAATACTTATGAATATAGGCAATGTGCTTTTTATCTGTTCACAAACCTGTGTGAATGGCAGTAAAGGAAATGCCATGTAACTATCATAAACAAATTCCCATGTGTGACTTTAGCTCCAGTTATTTGGTAGAACTAATTTTTCAATTTTTTGTGTCTTATTTCCTAAAATTATAGCTCATTCATCGAAGAAAATTATCTACATTAAAAAAAAAAAACCCAAAAAACCAACAAAAAAAGAACCAAACAAACAAACAAAAAAAACCCCAAAAAGCACATGGATACAGAAATCAACACACACATAAAGAAAAAAATAGTAGACAGAGTTAAATTAAAATTTATTAACTGCAGAATTAAAAGTTTAAAAAATTGAGGATATGATCTGCAAATGAGTGGTGCTCCTGGTTTTATTATTCAACCAGTGTATAGTCAATTTTATTACACAGTTTCCTACACTCTGGGGTCCTGTTGGAAGTGTCTGAATTAGTTCGTTTCAGTATTATGTTTTTACAGTGACAATTTTTTTCATTAATATTAGAGCAAATTATATTCAGCTGAACAGGAAGTCCCTTGCTAAGAAATAAATGAATTTTAATAAATAAGGATCCATTTACTGCTGTGGTTGCAAGTATTTCCTTTTATAGGACTTTGTATTAGACACAGGGGATTCTCTTCAGTATGAAATCTGGATTATACTTTCTAGTATATGCTTTTATCTCAGTGCCACATGAAAGTGCAGTTGAGCCATAATGCAGAAGTCAAACATCAAGCAGGAATAATGTCTTAAAGAAAAAAAACACGTGTGCTTAAATTCAATAGCCTGAATTGCATGAGTCTTTTAAGCTGACATTGGAATTTAGAAACGCTGTGTATTAATGGAATATCAAAGAGGATGTAAGATATCCCTGAGTGGGTAATCAGTGGACAACAAAGAACTATTGTGTGGGCCTTGATCCTGAGAAGGGGCCCAGAATGAAAATGCCAAACAAAACAGAACAACACAATTACAATACAATGTGCCTTGCATGCGAAAGTGAGGAAGCGTTCAAAACCTGATTCAAGATAAATTCACTACTAAGGGGAATCTGGTGATAAAAACTTCAGTTGATGTGTCTTTTGAATGCTGAACTTAGCTCCTGAATACTAGGAATTTTAAGTCTGCAGAAATACCACTTTTCATCTGAAAAGTATTCAGGGCAGAGATAAAGTACATAGTACAGTTGATTCCTAATTGGCATTAAACACATAACTGGAAAACAGCACCTCTTCTCATATAACTCAGGTAATGCTATCACAGGAGGTCTTTTACTTCCCTTCTTTCTTACCTGGAAAAAAAAATGTAATAAGTATTAGAATTCCCATTACAAGGTTGTCAGAGCAAAATTAGTGTGTATTTTGCTCAGAGACAGGAATTTTTCAGAGCTTAGTGATGCATAAAATCAGAAAAAGGAGAATAAGGAGAAATCCTTAAACAAGGAGATAGGTTGTCTAAGATTAGTCTGAAGCTACAGAGATGTCAATCATGAAGCCTGAACTGTTTAGCATAATTTCTCCTGAATGCACTTGAGGTCTAAGGTAAATTAAAAGTATATCAATGTTGATACTTTTAAAACTTTATTTATTAGAAAATTTGCTTACAATATAAGCAATTTCAGAGTTTAAGTGGATCCATATCTCAACTAGAAGCCAGCCACTGAATATTATGCCATTTATGAAGACAGAAAGCCAAGCTGCTGCAAGGCACTGATGCTGGAGTACAGGGTCTTTATGTCCCAGAATCATGTTTGGCTCTTCCCTTGGGCTGCTGTAGAGCAACCACTACCTTGCACAAGCCTGTCTGATGCAGATTCAAGCTTCAGGTGATCCATTTATCCTCCTACTAAGCCTCCCTAGAACTGAGCTGTCACTCACATACAGTAAAATGAATTCAATCTTTTCTCCTGTAATTAAATAATTACAGAATCTTAGTTTATCCTGGATTTATAATATGGGGTAATTAGAAAAGATGATTTTTTTAAACTTATCTTTTTTTTCTAAATATGAGGTGGGCATAAAATGAAGTGACCAGGAAAGTTATGATAAAAAAAATAAGTTGAGAAAATATTCCCAACCCAGCTGAGAAAATACAAATGGGCAATCAAAAATCATCTATAGGGCAAACAGAGTTCCCAAAGCACAGCAAATGGCAACTAGCTGTTACTGCTACAGTTCCCTCTTCTTTTGAGAGCTTTTTCTGGCATTTACTGGTGGGTTGCTATTGGTGAAGGTTGTCTTCTAGACTTTTGCTTCCTTCAGCAAAGAGGAGGCTTCTCTTGGTTGTTTTCTCTCAGGGAGAGCCTGTGTTTCTGTCTTCAGCTGACTGCTGCCAAGAACTGACCTGAGCACCTCTTTGGCTGGCTCTGAGAGGTGCCCATGTACCTGTCAGGCTGAGAGCCACTGGCACAGACCCAGGAGTTGTTAGTGCAGCAGTGCATGTGGACTGTGGGGCATCAGAGGGGGCAGACAGGGGATTGACAGGCTGTTCTCAGAGACCCTGAAGAGATAAAAGCCCAGGCTATGAGAAAAAAGAAATGGGGGTCAGCTAGAAACTGCATACAAAGGAATGGTACATGGAAACTCTCAAGATGGGGAAGATTTGAAACGCGTGATTTTAGGCATCAGCAATCTTCCTAAATCTTGGCTTGTTGGTCATTTTCTCCTGTAGATCTGCAACTTCAGGCCAGGCAGAGTGTCCTGGGAGCAGCTGAGGATGAGGAATCAGAGAAGGCATAAAGGCCAGCTGATCCTGGGCCAGGCATTTGTGTAATGGGGCCTGCTTTGTGTGGGTGTGTGGAATGAATAAGTTACACTCTATTTCAAAAACCTGAACTCAGTGATATAAAATCCAGCTGGTGGCTGGTTGCTAGCTGGCATTTCTTACAGTCTTATAGAGGGGCTGCTGCTGTTTATTGCTCCAATGAATGTCACGTGCAATGGCAAGGACTGCATGCAGTAGGTTCACAAACGATACCAAATGGAGAGGGTGATAGATATGCTGTAGAGCATGATTGTCATTCAGATGGACTTCAGCAGCTGGAGAAATGGACTGAGACTGGTATTTTTATAAAGTTCTAAATCTGTAAAGAAGAGCTTTAGCATGACTAGCTAAAAGCAGGTCTGCAGAGAAAGACCTAGGATCTTGGTTGACATCAAGCTGAACATGAGTCAGCAATGAGCCCCTGCAGAAAAAAGGCCAATCCCTTTCAGCATTAGTAAAAAGCAGCTGGCAGGTTCACAGCAGCAATTGTTTCCAATTGTTTCCCTCTATTTGGCACTTTTTCTCTTGGGATTGTATTTGACACACTTGATTACATTGATGTACTAGAGTCAGTCCAGAAGAAATACATAAAGATGTTCATGAGGTAAAAGTACACAACAAATGAGTAGAGACTGGGGAAAATTTGAGGCTTTTTTCTTCAGCCTGGAGAAAAGAAGGTTAAGGATTTTTTTTTTCTTTTGAGTCTATCTATCAATTGGAGAGCATAGGGAAGACAGAGCTGGAATTGAAGATACAAAATTTAAGAGATGGCAGATACAAATTAGAATACATGGCAACATATCAAGTAGCAAATATACTCTGAAACTGCCCAAATACTGTAATAAGTTGACAAGGCAGGTTATAGAATCTCCATTTGCAGAGATATTCAAGACTGGCCCGGACAAACTCCTGAGAAACATGATGCCATTAGTCCTGTTTTGGATGGAATGTTGGGCTAGATGACTTCCAGAAACTGAATCCAGCCTCAATTTTTCTTTAACAGTCATGCTTTCTAGGAGAAGTGCAATGTGACAGAGCAATACAAAACAAAAGAAAGAAAAAGAAAATAAAGATCAATTAAAAAAAAAAAGATGGTTTTGTGGTTTTGTTTGTTTGTTTGAATAGTTTTTACTGCCTAGCTTGAATAATTTTGTTTTGAACTGATGACTGTGAATGATTTGGACTTTGGATTATTACTAAAGGATATCAGGAGCCATTCAGAGCAAAGATGTAGTAGAGTCAGAGAAAGGAAGTTTTAAAAAAATTGCTGACAATAAAAGAGTAAAAAGTAAAAGTGTTTCAAAGTTGTGTAGTGATACATCAAAAAAATAGAAGCTGTCAATGAGTCCAAGAAATTTGTGGATATTGTGCTGGTTTTGACTGGAGTAGAGATAATTTTCTTTATTATGGGTAGTATGGGGCAATGTTTAACAGGATTTGCTTTCCCTGTTAAACTGTCTTTACCTCAATCCATCAGTTCTCTGGCTTTTACTCTGATTCTCTCCCTGATCCTGCTAGTGGATGAGTGAGTGGCTCTGTGGGGCTGCTGGCTGGGGTTAAGCCATGACAATGTTAATTTCTGTAGATAGGAGAGATAAAAAATTATCAAAATAGGCTGAGACTATTTGTAGGCTTATTTGGGCTCTTTCTAATATGGAACTTATTTTTTGCAATTTTTAGTATGAGGAGAGCTGTCTTGAATTTTGCTAGACAAAAAAAATACTGAATAATTTTTAGATAATGATATCTTTGCAGAAAGCCTACAGATCCACAGAAAAGTCACAGAAAAACTTTTCAGTTCTAAAATAAAAATCATGAAGACTTAATGTTCCATGGGAAGAAGTGTTTCTAAAAAAAAAAGAAGAAAAATACCACTTAGTATACGTCACTTGGCTTAGTAGTGACAAATGAACTACCAGTGGATGTTCTTGGGGTTATGTAGTTATGTAGCTGCAGTACATATTGAAGAGCTGAGAAAATTTTTGAGGATGAAAGTGAAAATATATGAAATTGCAAAAACATGAGATTAATAAACAGTCACAGACAAAAGTCTGAGAGATTTCTTTGAAGAATTATTGTTGTTCTTGTCAAAGAATAAGTAATGCATAGATCTGAGAACATTGAAAAAGGTCACCCTTACAAAGAAAAACAAAAAAAAAGGGGTCATGAAATGTCCTTCTGCTCAATGGTTTGAGAACTTTGCAAAACTGGAAAGTTTATAGAAGCTACATCAAACACTTAGCTGCTTCAGAATGTGCCTGTTCTGATACCAGCATAACCATACTTCTGTCACACAATATCACCTTCTTACATTGGTACAATACCATACCATCACTTTTCAGACTATGTAATGAGAGAAATTAGTTCAATATGACCTTAAGTCACACACACACATGAAAATAACAAACTTTTCTCATACAATTTCTTGAGTTTTTATCCAAAACCTCCGAATTTAAAATGCTTTAAATTTGTTTCAACTATTTTGGCACAGTTAATTAAATGACACTTTGGTAAAATTTAAAGGATATATTTCTCACCTCTAGCCTTATTATATCTGCTGTGAACATAAGTGGAGAGATGACAGTCAGTGAGCGCATCTACAAAATCATGTTGGTGACTGTACAGAAATGACAAGCCTAGGTGGCAGGAGAAAAAGAAGCCTACTACCAGTGAAGTGCTACAGATATTAATGTGGGTGCTAATTTTACTAAATATTTTTTATTAATTTGATTTAAATGCCATATTAATTAACTTAGACTCTCTTACTTGTTAAGTTTAAAAAACAGAAACTGGAGAAATTATTTTTTAAATGGATTTAGCTAGAGGAAAGTGGAAGGGCAAGGTCGAAGAATGCTCATTAAAAGCCTTCACAAATATCAAATGACTCAGCTGCTTGCTTTGCTAGAACATTTTTCTTTTTCAAGGCTAGTCTACTAAAAAGAAGCCTCGGCATATTTTAAGCTTCCTGTGTCCATTATATTTATTATTTTTTCCCTCTGATTTTCATTTATTTGCTGTACCCATTGAAAAGAAAAATGAGAAATGCAGGAATCTCAGATACATATGTAGAAAATCTACTTACATGGAAGTCACTAATATCAGAGCAATTTGATTTTCGCTGATACTGATAATATGCCATTGTGAAATTCATGTTATACACAACTAGATCTTATTAGAGATAGTATCTTTCCCAGTGGTAAGTGAATTTGCAATTTAAAAGCAGTGGTAGATCACTTATGCTCTTTTTCATAAATATTGTCAATTTCTTGCCTACTCGCTACCATTTACTAGGGAGAAACATTATATTTAAAATTCTTTTAAATTAACATGTTGTCTAAATGAGAGCATGAGACTGATACTGTTGAAATACAAGGAATGTAACCTGTGATCAGTAATACTGTGATACTGATTTGTGATACTAATTTTCATATTATTAAAAAAGTGAATACTTTGGCTTTCTTTACAGATAAAATGGCATAAAATTTTCATGAGTAAATATGGTGTTTATTTTTCACAGTGAAGCAAATCTGAGCCTTGACAACAGCAGTGACTGAGGTTCTACAGTAATTGAAATTATGTAAAATGCAAACAGGACAGATATCCCTTGTTCTGACCTAGAGTGTTTTTTTTTTTTGCTGAATAATATATAGTTTCATTGCCAGATATTGCTTAGAAATACACCAGTGAGACTGCTCATTGGATAGGAACTTTATGGTCATTTATGGATTGAACTGTGTTCATAAAGTTAGGCAGAGACCTGAAGATCAATGACCTTGAGAGAGCCATTATCTTCTGTCATGACTATGTGGATTAATTGTAGCATTGTTTTCTAGATTAAGTGTAACTAATTTTTTTACTAATGAAATTAAAAAGCCAGTTTCCACCATTTTTTTTCAAATAATGAATCATTTGTTAAACTTTCTGCCCAAAATTTAATTTTCTGCAAAATATATCTACATTTTAAAATATATGCATAGACATTCTCCTTCTCTGGGACCAATTAGCACATAAATACTTAGAGTCCATTGATTTCTGAGACTGACAGACTGGAGAATGTTAGAACATAATGTGAGAGGAGATGTCAAAAACATCAAAAATTCCTCTTTAGTTTTGAAATTTCACAATAAATTTCACAAAATAGCTGCAAAGATCATTAAATCTAGATGCAATAGATGATAATCTGTTGAAAAATGACCCAAATTATTTTAGATTTATGATGGACAAGGAAGAATATTCCCTGTAAAGGAGATTTTCCAGTGCCAAATGAATTCTGACAACCCATGTGTAGAAGATCTAAGATCTTTGTAGCCTCCACACTGATCATGGATGCTGACTAGTAGATTTAAAAATATTAAACATCACTCAAAATGCAATATGTGCTATAAGTTAAAATATATTATTGAAATACATGCTCATATTCTAAAGTCTGACAAAATTTTTCAATCTAAAATACCTGGGTTCATGTTACAACTTTCCCACAATGCCTTGGGAGCTCCTTTCACATCCTACTTTTTTGGAATTTAAGAATTGACTTGATTCCTAGAGCCTTGAAATAGTTTTTTGCTGTATGGTTACATGTCACCGAGCCATAGAAATTATTACTTTTCTTGTGACTAATTCAGTGACGATGCCCAGAGACTCTGGCTCAGGTGAGACTCCCAGGTGCTGTACCATTTATACAAGGATTATTTCTCCATCAGCAAGATAAATAGGTGTATTCCCCCTGCCACAGTGAAGTCAGCTATCACAGAAATGCTTTCATCCAGTCCATGATGTTAGCCTTTAAAACAGGGTGGCAGCATGCAGGCAGTGTAGCAGGACTTGCTGGAACTCCTCAGATGCTTAGGGACTGCTTGGGACAGCTACTTGAGGGAAGCTAAAAATCCAGCCAGGGTCTAACTGCTGAATAGCTAATCTGATTGCATCCCAATGAAATCCCAGCTGGGATTACAAGGCATCTTTTCATTTACTTGTGTGGGCAAATCATCTGCCCCGACTGGTGCAGAGCATGCACAGGCAAAAAAATGAGAGGCTGGGTGTGTGTGCTGTCCTGGACACTCTGCTGTGAGCGCCTCTCCCAGCCCAGGGCTCATCACTCCAGTCCTTCCTGGGCTGCTCTGGCAAGCCATGACTGCATCTGTATGACCTGCTGACAAGGGGATGATCTAAAAAACAAACTAAAAATCCAGACAAAACAAAGTTTAGGTGAAATAATGGGGCTATTTTTCACCTGAATTGGATTCTTGAATCATTTCACTGTAAAGCAATAGGCCTGAGATGAGAGACAGAACTTTTGGCAGTTTGCTGCTGAAACCACGCCTAACTGCACATATAGACACAGAAAAGCAAGTCTCTTGCCCAAAGTCCACAAAGCAAGTATCATTTCATATTTCTGGGTACTGGACTGTTTCCTTAATCATGTTCTCTGCATGCAAACATGAGTGGAGATAGAGAGATATTTGAGTATGTGGCCAAATAAGTATGTTCTAAAAACTCATCTAATATACTCAGTTAGTAAAACAATGCTGCCTTGGAACAGACTCCTTTTGTCAAGGGATGATCTTGCCATTTGTTTTTACTGTTTAGTCAAGGTTATCATTGTTTCCCTTTTCTACTTTATAACCAGCTCTCTAATTCCCATTATGAGCCTGCCACAGATAAATTAGACCATGATTTATGCAAAAATTGAAAAGAAGTGACTTGCAGAACTCTCTCAGGAAGATTAGAGTTTCTGTCATGAACCTTCTCTTTCTTAATGTCCTGTATATTTTCTTTCTTCACTACTTTTCAATCATTAAATTTTCCCTTGGGAATCTGTGGATGAGTGGTAGCATGAATTTAAGTGTTTATATTCCCGAGGTTTCTTTTAAGGGCAAATGATGCCGAAAGTCAGAGTTTGAAGAGCCTTAGGCAAAGAAAAACCTTTAGGCCACTGATGATTTGTCATATTTTACCTGTGTGGTGAACAAAAAGGCAGCCATTTGTAACAACAACAGAGAAATGAATCATATTTAAAATCAAAATTCATTAACGTTTTGCCCAAATGATAATTAGTTGTCAGGAGATATTCAAGACAGAGACAGAAGATCAAATATCTTGCATTCTCCGCAACTTAAAATGGCTGATCTTTTGAGCTTTTACTTTTATTAGGGCTATGGACTATATAGGGGATACTTACAGTTCAGTAACTGAGTCAAAAAAAGTGGAAATGCAATTTCATGGAAATACTAAAAAGCAAGATCCTACAGGGTGGGATTCACCTCCTCTAGTATTAGTGTCTAATCTGTAGGCTCCTGAAGAGGTGCAAAACACCCACATGTGCCTGATAGATATGAAAGAGTAATTATGTAAGCTGCCAAAGCAGCTGGGTGGCAGTGGGGTTTTGGTAGGGAGCTGTGAAGCTATTTTCACACAAATAAATCCTGCTTGAATTGAAAATTGGTAAGATGTGGTGGAACACTTCTTCAAATACCAAGCCAATGTATGAAGAAAAGAATGTATTTCTAAAATGTAGACATCAATACACTCTTACCTAAACATATAATTCTGATTTGAATCAAGACTTATTTCCCTAAAAAGAGTCAGTGAGTGCCTACACAGCTGTATATGAAGTACTGTAGATAGTACTACATTAAGGACAAATAATAAAACATATTGTCTTGAATATTATTCCTGGAAAGAAAGACAGTTCAGAGAAGTCATGTGGAATCTCATAAACTATTCTATAGAGAATAGTTTACTTGGATATAAAAAGATAATTTTTTGGTATTCTGTGGGAAATGTTACTTGTTTAACTTATTAAAACTTGCAAATAGTAATTTTCTTTGGATATTTAACTGGCGGCACAGAGTAAAGTCTTCAAACTGCTTAACAAATTGCCCCTGTTGTTGTATTAACCCTAGAGATATTTCATTACTATGAGGAAATAAAGGGTGTTCTTATGAAAAACTGGAATGTTAGTAGGCTGAACTACTCTGCTGTCTGTGTGGCTGATAACACAAATGCAAGAAACCTTGTGCCAAGAACAAGTTGAGCCTGGTGCAATTCAGGGACCAAGAGACAAATCAGAAAATGTGATTCAGAATAATTTTCCATCCATTTTACATATACACCTTCTTTGCCTTCACAGTCCATATTTTCTGTTCAAACAAATGATACCAATCACAGTTATATAGAACTGAAATTATTTTGGAAAGCTACCACCATGATTATGAAGAAAACATATAATATATATCTAAGCCACATGTTCATATTCAAAAGCATAATAGAACGTGTACAAACCAAAGCTCTTTACAAAACTGAATACAGATTTTGCCTATAAACTCAATCTTTTTCTTGCTGCTGCTCTGAAAAACCCTTATTTTCCTTTTTGATTTTTCCATCATAATTAAGCTTAAAAGCTATTAAAATAGGAACTTCAAACGGAAACACTGACAGATCCTTAAATACAGTAGAATGAAGAGAAAAACTGTAATAAGAACCTGTCAAAACTGAAAAGGAAGGAGTTTGGGAGACTAGAAGACTGTAAAAACATGTCTTTCTAAGGTTTTGAATGATGATATTTTTAGATTTAAGTGCTCTATGTGTTTCTGCTAATTACATAGCAAAGTGGGACAGATGAAATATCTAGGCATACAGCACAAATACTTCTGCAGTTCAAAGATTTCAGTATTGACTTGAAGGCAGGTAAAAAGCAATAGCATCACATTTCCCTGTGTCTTTGTATATTATTCGCATTTGGAATTTAATGTCCCTGTAAAAGATCACTTTCTTCTCTTTCTTTTCTCTGACTTCTTTTACAGCTGCTGAATGTTAGGGAAGCATAACTGAAAGAAAGCAAAATAAAGCAAGCTTAGTTCAAGGCAGAACTTTAGCAGCCTCAATTCACTCCCTCGTGTATTGTTACATGCAGCTTGAACACTTTGTCCCCTCCAGTGTCTTTATTCTAAATTTAGTACCTATAGACGATACTTCTCACCTAATGAGCACTGTTTAGTGTTCTCCTGTTCTTCACAGGTCAATGAAGGCTTGCAAGTTACCCACAGAAAAAAAGTTTTCTCGTAAACCATTGTCCATTTTAATGTCCAGTAACTTCACAAATATCCACATGTCCCTATTTTTTGTATCCACTAATATTATTTGTAACAAGGGAACAACTGTCAGAGCACTTTCTATTAATATCCAGTACTTTGTTGTTCAATTTATAGCCTCTACAGGCTTCACCATGGCTGCAAATCTGTCCCAACTACCTCAGGGCACGCTCACAGTAAATGAAGAATATGGCAAACAGAGAGCAACTTTGCAACATGGCAATACACTCTGGGAAGGTTTTGTATGGGGAAGTGACATCTCCATTTCATGAGTTTTGGTGGCCAGGCAGGTTTGGCACAGATCTGAATGGAGAATTTCATGTGCCATGGAAGAAGCATTGATAGAAACTCATAATATGGCCATATTTTTTACAGATCAGAGCCTCCCAGCTGTTAAAGGCACTGATCAAATGATGCACACACTCTGAAAGGATGAAGCAAGCAGATGTAGTTGGATGCTTCTCAGTGGTGCCCTGTGACAGGACAGAGACAATGGGCACAAACTAAAACACTTGCAATTCCATGTAAACATCAATTCCATTAAAATATTAAAATGGTTTTGTTTGTTTGTGTTTGAATTTTTTTTGGTGTTTTGTTTTACTGTAGGGGTGCTTAACTCTAGTAGAAACAAATTTCCCAGATAGGCTGCAGTGTTTCCCTCCTTGGAGTTACTCAAAACCTGACTAGTCCTGACCTTAAGCAATCCGCTCTGGCTGACACTGCTGTGTTCCTGGGAGTGGACCAGGAGCTATTCAGAGCTCCCTGCCACTCACTGCTGCTCTGTAATTCTTTTATATCATTCAGAAAAACAGGAAAGAATTTTTACCCACTTGCAATCAATAAAATTACAATTGTGATTGCGTATTGCAATAATAGAGATGAAGTTTGTGTCCTGGCGAAACCCAGTCTATTACTTTCAAAATATCTGAAATTCCCTCTGCTGCTTAACATAGCAAGTTTTCTCATCTTATGTAAGTACTCCTTCAAACAGAAGTGGAAAAAAGGAAGCTAATTGCAGCATAGAAAAAGTGACTGATTTGAAGTGGCAGGTGGAGTTTTGCTACCATTTATTTTCCCCACAGAAAGGCTTAGTGTATTTAGGTCTTCAGCAAGAATTAATCTGGGACACAGGTGGATCAATATGAGCAATTGCACAGTGGCCACAGAGAGACTGGCACTATGCTGCCCTTGGTGATCTGTGGTGAGCCTGACCTTCAGAGACTGTTAATGCTTTTCCACGCAGCTCCTTCTGTGAGGTGAAGGAGAAAGCTTAGGCTGTGCCACTGTGCCATATGGGAAGTAAAAAAATCCATAAACACAGAACTACATTGCCAATCAATACATAGGTATTAGGTCATACTTATATTTTCTTTTTTTTTTTTTTTTTTTTTAGATTAAATATTTATCTGCACACAAATTACGGTGTAAAACAAACAAAGCGTTATAATTTGAGAAGCTTCAAAAGGAGAAGAAAAAAGGCAAAATAAAGCAGCACAGAATTGGGACTAGAAAAGTCCTGCTGCCTCAGTTACTGATTTGTTGGTTAAACTGTGCTTTCTTCCTCAGTGGCACATTTTTTTGCTTAAACTGTGCTTTTTAAAATTATTATTTTTATTACTTAGTAATCTTAAAAAAAAAAGGTAAAAATAGGGACTAAAGACAACATTTTCACTCCTAGAGTGCTTTCAAATTATTTTAACTATAATAATTAGATATGTAATGGAAATAATGAGCTAGACTAAAAATTTAATATAAGTTTAATGAGGAGAATATTTTAGTTGTACGAAACAGCACAGAAAACAGATGAATGAGGATTTATAAGACTTTTCAACACTTTTGACTCCTCAGGTGTATCTGTTTAAACATCAACTTAATCACCACTACAAGGCAATCTAGAAAATAAAAGAAATTTTCTTTAAGAAAATGAAGAAAAAGAGATTACAGCTCAGGTAGTAATGGCTCACAAAAATTTATGTAGTTGTAAATCATTAAAAAATACCTGATACCTGAACAGAGGAACTTAAAGACAAATTAAAAATGGTTGTCCTGAATTTAATTGTTAACTTTGTTAGGAGAACTCATGATTTGTATTGGTTCTACTGACACCGAATTCTGGTCAATTCTAGTGTTCATGATAACATTTACTGTCTACAAAACATCACTTTTGTTACTTTTTTTAGTTCGATACGTAAGTTAAAAAAATGTTTAATTATGAACAGGCTTCTGGATGGCTTTGTGGTCTGGAAGGGCTGGGTCTTGGTCTTGTTTAGAAGCCAACACTAAAGTACTAAGTGACGGTTTGATTGCACTTTAGGAAGTACCTGATTGAAACATTTCAGAAACGTCACAAAAATATATTTTGGTCACTGAACTCTTGCCCAAGGGTCTAATTCCTCCTATTTAGGTTCTAAAGCAAAGTTCCAACCAAACAGTTTACTAAAAATAAAAGCAAGAACTTTTTCTTCAGACTTTGGTCCCAATATAATCCCCTTTCCTATAAAACCAAAACTATTTATGAACAAAAAGATTCCAAAGTTCTTTACAAATTTTTGTGGATGAAAATATTGTTCAAGTCAGTAATCAGAGCATACCTTACCATAGCCTGCCATAAATGAGACACAACCATCTACCAGCCTATGAGAATCAAGTACTGAGACAAGTTGTTAGGAAAGATAGCTACAAATTTTAAATATAGTGAGATGATGAATGAACGCATGCAGCTTAAATATGTTCTATATTCAGACCACTGATATTGGTGTTGTGCTCAGCTGTATTTTAATTGCAAAATAGAAGGATAACAACTCCCTTCCTTAAACTGTTAGGTGAAATTGCAGATGAAATCATCTTTGATTGAATGCATTAATGGCTCACTGAAATAACGATATCTGAAAGAGACTTGAACTCTGTTCAAAGGTTGATCATTAAATGTCTTGTACCAGTAAGCTTCACAGACTCTGCCTTGATCTTTGGAAGTTCTAGTCTTCTGCATAAAAGATTTCCAATATCATAAATTTTATTTAATTTCTTTTGCATCAGCTCTAGATCTTTGCCTTTGGTTAATAGAATTAATTGTAAACATTGTGGAAACTTTATTAAATAACTATCTTTTTATAGGAGCAATTTAATTGTATTTTAATATATTTTGAGATTGTAAAACTTGGAGCCATGCTTTTATCAGCAAATAACTGATATATAATAACTGACATAACTGAATCTCCAAATTCTTTTTGATCTATCTCACAGACTTGCCACTCATTTGGAACTCAATTGAAAAACCCTGTTACAATATGCAGATTCTTTCCTAAAGGAATCAAATTACCTGGCTGCTCAAAATGATTTCTGGGGATCAAGCCTATCATAGCTATACTATGAATTCGAATGGTTTGACCTGGATAATTTGTTCAAAGGTAAAAGAGACCAAGAAATGAAGCTAATGAAGGCATTCCACAGTCATGTTCCTAAGTGCATGGCTTTCCACTGAATCTGAAACATTTGAGGCTTTCAGACTGCATTAAACTCCAGGAGTTTAAGTCAAGGTCTGACTGCAGTGAGGACTGTACCCAGCCATGAGTCCCACAGGAACAATCAGACTTCAGTTACCTTTGGAAATGTTGCTAGAGGTATTTCTGTCAAGCTGTTTATACAACAGCTCTTGTATAAAAAACACCTAAGGGGCAACAGAGTTTGGGAGACATGGGATGGATTATAGCAGACCCATTGCTCAAGTGAAATTTTTTCTTTGCTGTGGAGGGGAAGGTCTCTTTTTTATTCATTGATCTTGCTAAAAGGATCAGATTCCTTTGCTGGGCTTACAGACTTCACAAAACTTAAACACAATGTAGACTTGATACCCACACTTTATAAGAGAAAAAAAATTGTGACAGAAAGGAAGAAAATATATTATGGTGTTCTATTCTTGTCCTTCCTTATTACTTAACCTGAATGTTGCTATTGTTTAGCTATTTTTAAAATTGATTATTATTTTTTTATCTCTAAGGACTTAATAGTCCATGAGAACTCATCAGATGACAGTAACTAATTAGGTTTTTTCTCCTCAGGATTTTTATCAACAGACTATGAAGAAAGCCCACTTCTAAAGTATACTGATATGTTTACAATGTCAGCTTATTAATTTCTAAAATGTTTAACAATGTTCCTTCCTTCTCAGAGTGCCCAAATCATGGAGACACACATATTATCTTCATTGATTTACACTTCCTTTCACAAATCAGAGTAGGCTTCCTCACCTCCTCTTAAAGAGACTCTATTATTTTGTTTAAACTATACTGTATAGAGACAGAACAAAATTCCCTTGAAACTGATATTCCTCTCATGCCCACCCCTCTATAAACAGTAGATGCAGGGAAAATGCTGTAAATAACACAAGATAATCCTTGAACAGCTGACTAAATATTAAGTTGAATGCAACCCTCTTCTTTCAAATATCTGATATAGTTCAACCACCATTTCATTTTCCATGTTGCATCATTTCTTGTTCCAGCCTCTGTCTAAGCAAGCAAGTATCAAAAACTACAAGTACAAAAAAACAAAACTTCAGATCTATTGTTGTAAGATTTTAACTTCAGAGTTAGGCTATGTTTGGACAGACATAAAGTACTCACTAAAATGCTTTACTGGTCTTTGATTAAAATGTGATTTACACGTGGTGATCAGAGAAACCATAGTAAGTTTTGTGGAGATGAGAGGAAAAGGTCACATAATGAAAAGTATCAACTGTGTAGGTAGAGCATAGAGACATCAGTGTCACAATATTTGATATTTTCAGCTCCTTTGTAATATAAATCTGTCATATTGTCAACATAAATGATAGAACTCCTGTTAGTAAAATGTATGTAATACTGTTTAGCTCTCTCCCCTTCAACAAAAAAAGTTCAATATGGTACAAGAAGTTACCCATTTTTCCTTTTCCAAACAAAACAAATGTCATGAGATAAAAATACAGCATACTTGAACAAAATAGCTTTGGCAGCTAATGAGGACAGATGCACTCTACTGCCTCCCTCAGTGTTGTAAAAATAAAAAAAAAAAAAAAAAAAAGGGGGCTTGATTTTATCTTTCTGATTATACTACACAAGTCATTTTAAATTACTTTGTTCACATACCACATTACCAGAAAGAGGAAAAGATTGCTCTTTGTGCTTAAAGACCATGTGCAGAGTAGCAAAACTACTCCAGTGTACAGATAAGTAATCTTGTAAAGTGCAATTACATCTGGCATTTAACCTGCAGTGCTTAAACTACTTTTACCATACAAAGCTGGACAGAACTTATTTAATCAAGCATAATCTGTTAAACAGATGTACCGCTGAGTGCAGAAACTACCAGTATAATTAAATCCTATAATGGAATTATATTTTCCTTCTCTGAATCATTTTAAAGCTATTTTTACATAGACTTCCATTGTGATCAAGCTATAAATCTGCCTTCTTAAAATGATTTCAAATGAATAAGCACATTTTATGTCTTCCTGAATAGTTTGTCCTTTATGCTTTTGATATGTTCACACACTAGATTTGCAGTACCTCTACAGAATAATTGAAAGGTTTTTGAAATTAGTAACAGAAAATAGAGACAAAACTCCACAAACAACACCTTTTCATCTCTCTGCATCTCTGAACAATGTCAAGGTTTTTCATTTCAATATTGTGGAAACTATAAAGTCACTACTGTCAAACAAATCAGCTTGACAAAATAATGATGCCATACCCAGGCTAACGTTCAGCATGTTCTTGTCACGCTGCATTTTCACATCATATCACAGAATCCAACATGCAAACACAATTTGAGTTTACTGAGCAAACTTCTGACCTCTTGTTCTGCCTTAACACTTTGTCGCCTTTCTTCCAAGTGATAGTTGGCTTTGGAGAGGCTTCCGGCTTGCACTCAATGACAACTTCTTGGCCTTTGGTAACAATTATTGTTTTCCTCATTTGATTGAGTGGGAAAGTGGGAGCTGAAGCTGTTAAAAAGAAGTAAATTAACTCTACAGAGAACAACCTGTTGCATTGTGTTCTAATAGAAGATTAGAAAAATATATTTGGGGTTGGGAAAAGAATCTCAGTTTCTCTCTTTGAAATTATTATGTCAAAGTCAAAATTTTACAAAACATTTGAAATCAGCAGCCATGATTACATGATAGATTTGTAACTTAATCCAGGTACAGGTTATTGAGAAATCTTTCGCAGCCGCAGATTACAGTAAAACTACTTGTGAAATAAAAAAACTTTAGAAATTAAATAATGCAAATGCAAGCTACAGTTTGCCCATCTCTTTTTTTTTTTTAATCAAGAACTTGTTAGATGTAAATAGTTCAAAATGAAAAAAAGTTTTAATTCTATACCAATCCAAAATGCACTCTCTAGAGTTAATGCTTGCAAAGAATTTTAGTGTTAGAGAAATTTTATTGCTTTCACTTCTTATATTTGTGTGAATACTGGAAATTTTGAGAACTTCTTAATAGAAGATATTTAACCATACTTGTTCTTAGTATTTCACTTTTTAAGAATTCCCATTTTACAAACAAAAGCTAAGATAATAAATGCATTTTAAAATGTCATTAATTACTGTAATTTCACACCAAGAAGCTACATTAGTTCTCAAGTGTTTGATTGCATTTTTCTTGACCTACTTTTGTAAAGTCAAAGGTCTCTACCTCAGCTATACCTCATCTCAGGTACACCTCAGCTACACAGGGACATTACACTTCATTGCCTCAAATATATAGAATTTTCCTTGCATTATTTTGGTTAATTCACATACCAGAGATATTTATATGGACAATTTATTCTGTTCTTTTCCCTTTGGTAAGGCAGCAAATTAAACACAATTGCTTATTTAATACAATATTATGGTTAAAATTTAACATGGGTACAATCTTACAAGCGAGAAAATGAAAAACTAATTTTACTGCAGCAATATACAGGGTCTGTTTCTGATATTAAAGAACATCAAAAAAAGTCTGCAAGTACCTGACATACTAGGTATACTTATTTTATAACAGGTACAAAAAACAAAGGCAAAGAATGCTGTAACTTGTAGGTTAGCTGACTGAATCACAAATGACCAAAAAAAGTGATGAAAAGAAAACAATCACTGGCCTTGGTTTTTAACTTTATGGTTATAAAGAAATGATTTTATAACTTATCAGTGAAATTCTAATGTTGGCCAGCTAGGAAATAGCTGAAATGTACTAAAAAGGTTATTTACTTAAAGAGTCAAATGTTAGCTGAAATACAGTATATTTCTGCAATTATAGCTTTGTTACTCATTTGGCTGGGAGTTTAAAGGAATGATTCTCATGTGCAGGTCTAACCTCTGATAGGGCCATTAAAAGACTTTGGTGGACAGCTTACTCCCTGCTACGTCATACCCTAATAGAAATGATCTTACAAGTCTGTCTTAATCCTCTGGAAGGGCACTTATCACTATTGTTCCACTGCATGTTGCTACAGTTTGGTTTAAGTGAAATTAGTGTACAAAAGTTCCTCAATTTTTTCTTCATTAACTGCTTGCTTCAGCTTTTGGATAATGGCATTTTTATCATATTTCCAGGTAACACTATGTAGTGTATTTGCTTTCCTTTGAAGGATATTCAGCCAAGTAGGTAATTGATATTATTCAATTCATTTTGGTGATTTCATAAGAAGTTTTTTGAAACTAAGATCTTGCATAATTACCTTTGAATAATGGCCAGTAGAAATAATACGTTAATTCTAACAGAGATTAAAATACATTTACTTCCTCTAAATTTCATCTCCTGCACATATGTTTGAGGGAGTAAAAACTATTTTTCCATTTATTTGAACTGAAAGAGACTTATATGAGAAATATTCACAAAATGCTACGGAGTCAGCAATGTATGAATGACAATTTTTGTTAACAGAAGGCCCAATGCTCTCTGAGGCAAGAAAGGACTCATCCACATATAAGTAACAAGAATAAAAAGAAACCACTTTTATCTGCTCTGCTGTTTGGACTGGCAGAAGCTGTTTCTTGTCACAGCAGTCTAAGAAAAGAATGAATTCTCAAAAGGGGAGAAAAGAAAGTTATTCTTTTCCAAATACTCACCTAAAACCTTCAGCTCAGCACTGGCATAAATTGTACCATACTTATTTTCTGCTAAGCACTGATACATTCCAGCATCTGAGACATTCACACTATGGATCATCAGAACACCATTAATCATCTCAATCCTGCTCTGTAATAGAATTAAAAAACATTAAAAATTATTCTATAAAAGCAAAAAGGAATTGGAAAACTGCTGTGTTGTTAGCTTAAGGTGAAGCAAAAGAAACAAGTTCCTTTGGGCTTACCTTTATCTTGTTATACAAAAAATTACAAGAACAAAAAGTCAAAAAATATTTGACCGTAAATATATTCAGATCAATTCATTATATTCAAAGCTTCCTTTATTCTGTTTATTTGTTTGTTTGCTGTTACCCTTACATAATTTTTAAAAGCAGCTCATCCTGGGAACTTTAAGGAGGCAAGAAATTGTGGATGTAATATGTCTGATGATCTTCAAATAGATAGCAAATGTTTTGGTCTCAGTAATGGTGCTATTTTCATAAAAGGAGATATATGAAAGATTGCTTGCATGAGTAAGAACTAAAGGGTCCAATTACTTTCATCATTAGTACAAATTTCTAATTTGAAAGGCCAACTAGCAGAAAATAATTACCAAAACTGGAAGAGAAGGGACATCAATAACTGTTTATGGAAGGGAATATTTAATGAAGCTGTAGTACAAATAATTTGAACTACTATAAAACAACTCTAAGTTTCATTATAACAGTTGTTGTAAGTTAAAATTGATAAGGCATAAATTGTTTGGGAATGCAAAGGAAACTGTGATAAAAAATTCACTTTGTTGTAAGCCCTCACCCAGGTCAAAGTAAAATTCAATTTGAAATTTCAGAGCCTGGAGAAACTAATGGTTTGGAAAATCAGAGAACCAAAAGCAGAGATATTTAAATTGCTTCAATTTCAGCACTAATAGCTCCATATAAAAAGGCAGAAATGAATAGAGTAACCTTATTTTCAATGCCTCACAACTTCAAAAGTAAACTGTTTATATGTTTCTTTTCTGGTTGTTTGCATAATTGGTTGATGTTCCCAGATAGATAGAAGGGACATTTGCTGAAAAGGAAGACATTACATCTTTTATATTCATAAATCCATTTTGTTAATTCATTTGCAAATATAGACATTTTCTCCCAGAATGAAACAACTAGCTCTATTTTAATCTGGAAAAATAGATTAAGTAAGTTTACAAAATTTTTCGTTACTCTAAATAATTTGAGGCTATAAAATTAAAAGGTATTAAGCAAAACAATCCACATGATGTGGGATGATTCTTTGATGATGCAGTGAGAGAAACAGAAAAATGTGAAATAAAAGACAGACCATGCCATCCATCAGTGGTCTTTTAAAAGAAAAAAAAAATTAATTTATGTCTAATTCTAAAATATATCAGGTGATTGTAGTAAAACAATTTCTTGCACAAACCATTTTAATGATCTTCATGATAAATTCTGTTACTATCAGAGAACAGATTGAGTTGAAAATGCAATGGTCATCACACTTTTTCTGTTAACCAAGCAGTAATTTCTGAAGAACTTTTCTATGCTTTCTTTAACTGACTTGATCCGAATGAAAGGAGAAGCACCCAACACAGAAGTGGCTCCTTGTGCTGTGTACCTGGGGCCAGAGAGGAGCTCCATTTCTCAGCCAGCGATAAGTGGGCCTTGGCTTTCCAGTGGCCTTGCATTCCCATCGCAGCTGCTCTCCGCTGTCTAGCTGGGTGTCATTGAGCTTCTCCACCCAGTGAGGGTAGGCTGCAAGGAAAAATTGCCATTTTAGACTCAAAGATTATAAAGTGGTAAGTCTCTAGCTGATGTGCAAAGACCTAATCAATTAAAAAGCTTAAATTAATGATCTTTACAAGACTTATATTACTCTCAGAAAAAAAGTACGCTAAAAAAAAAAAAAAAGGCCCAGATCAACAGAGATGGTAATAAAATTAACAAACTCCAAACTTTAAAGGAAATGCTGTAATGCTACCAGGTAGTAAGCAGTCACATAACCAACAATAGAAACCTGCCTGATTTAATAAAGTCCAATGGATTAAATTGTAGTACTATATATTATTGGGTTCATTATTCCTGAATTTAAGACAAAGGTTTGGTAGTCACGATAGAACATTTAATGATTCTCAAGACTTAGGATAGTTGAATTGTGATAAGGAGGTTAATTGCCATAGGTTGTGTTTCATGTACTTTTCTCAGTTTACAAGGAAATCACTATTTATTTAGCTAGGAGTGATTGGGTATTTGGTAAGGTATTTGCATATATTTTTGTTAAAGTGTCCTAAGTTTAATTCATGTTTCAAGTGAGAAAAAGCTTTTATTGTATTTAAGCACAAAACCCAGGAGATTTCCGTCATCCACCAGGAGCATGTTACACCAGGAGCATCAATCAATCTTAAAACAGTCTTTTTATAAAGGCAGACCGTTAATAGTTGAATATGTGATCACTAGTACCTAATTTCATGAAATAGTCTGTCCAAAAACAAGGAATATGTTTTTCAGAGTAGAACTTTAATGTGGCAGTCAATCAGATAGCTATTTATAAGATCTTATAATTTGGAAAACATTATATGACTCAGTGAGAAACCAAGCATTGATATACAGAAATAAAAATGTATGCTTAAAAGTCAGCTTTTGGGTTTCATTCTGTAGCCATATCACTTTGTATAACTCAGAGGGTGATGGATGACAATAATTAACTTAAGGATATCAAATGCTGGTTTGGGATTTTTGTTGTTGTTGTTTGTTGTTTTTCCAAATCATAAAGAATAAATAGCTAAAAGGCACAGCTAAAGGGATGTAAAATTCTGCATGGTTTGAACAGAAGCCCAGATCTGTCATAACAAAGTCTCTGCTTTGTTATGACAGACAACTGATAATGTACTCAAACATGTGGAATTCAGTTTAAAAATAAATCTTTGAATCTAGCTGAAATTTGACTGGTCATCAATCAAAGACATGAGAAGACATGAAAAGGCATGACAGGTGACTAACTGCTTCTAGCTTACATCCTGTGCATGGATGATAAAGAAAGTGAATGAGGTGTCTATCATTCCTAAGCAGGTAATAGTCTGCTTTAGAGTCCCAGACCAGACATCTGTCAGAAGCTAGAAATATTAGAAGAAGTATCACACACTTCCTTTTTGGTAGAAGAAAACAGAGAGATTGACCCAGCCCCACTCCCAAACCCAAGACAAAAAACTTCTGCTTCCTCATTCCTCTTATTACAGTCAAGACAATGCATGAAATCCTCTACATGTGCTCTGCTGTGCTGAATTTCTTCTTTCTGAAGTTATAATAAAGGATCCACAAAAATCTGCAGAAAGAAATATGTTTTGGGAGACCCTGTTTATTTGTTCTCCGTTGTCCTAAAAATATAATTTAATTGTATTGTACAGTTGCTGTTCTCATTTTGAGTGCTTCAATATGCAAAGGAAGCATGCTGAGGATAAATTGTTTCCTTTGAAAATAACTACATTAATATGATTCTGGAAGATGAGACAGTTAAATGTGTAGCAAAAAAAGTAATAAAAGACAGCCAGTGGTACCATAAAATCATGCAGTTTCAAGGAGGAAGTAAGCTGTTCCAATTTATATTTACTTATTTTCATTATTTTGCTTTTCTGTAAATTTTACTATTTGACCCAACACATGTATAGTCTCACATTTCTATTTTGAGTTTATCTCATCATGAATTTGAGTGTGCAGAAAAGGGTATGCACATTTTTACACTGAAACAAAGCTGCCCCAAGCCTGGATGCAGACTTGTCCTCTTCAGAACTGCGGTTCCCTACCCTTTGTCTGTGTCTGTCTTGCCAAAAAAATTGTGCCACAGGTTTTCTTCTGAAACTACAAACTTGCAAATCACAGTGGCATGACTGATTGGTCAGAACAACCTTTTTCCATTAGTGGAGGTATTTCTACTCTGAATTTTCTCCTCGTAGCCTAAGTGGCCTTTGGAGTCACATTTTTCAAGCTGTTGAACTTGCCATCAGTGAAGGCAAGATTCCCACCCCTCTGAGAATATAGTAGCAAAGTAATAGGTTGATGTATCTGGAACAGAGCTAAAAGCATGATTGAGAGAAATGCTGTTCATCACTTTTTGGCATCTATTTCTCTCTATGTACTCCTTACTTTATCACAGAGAATTCCCTCTCTGCTTATTAGCAAGGGTCACTCCCCATAAAATCTTAACCCTTGTTCTAAAATCCTATCAGTACTTTTAAAGTTGAAGCATTTAACTGAATATACATCCTCTTACTCAATGTAACATTTTTGGGTCTTTTTTTTTAACATAACCCTATATATGTGTATGAAAAGAAAACTTCATTCCATAATCACACTTTATTTTAATTAGAAAATTTAGCCAGATTTCAAAAGTAACAAGTCCTTTTTTTTTTCTTATAAATGCAACACTCTTCTTGGGAAAAAAAGGTGTCTGGTTGTTTTTTAATCTGTCCAGTGAAGAGCTTTGGGTTGACTGTGAGAAGAGAAGGATTTTGCATTTTAGCGTTCAGTAGTCTTTATGAGTGCTGTGCCAGAGCTCTATCCAGTGTTTCTGAGATACATCTATCCCATCCATGACTTATTTTATGCTGCATTTCTGCACTTGTTTATTCAAGGATATCAGAATGTTTATGTTTTGTAAACATAAATTTGAAATAAATCTGCAAGATTACAGGCAGATTTTTAAATTGTCTATGCAGAATGAAATTAAGGTGAAGAAAATTTACATTATTTCTCAAAATTTTAAGCACTTTTTTGTCTGAGACAAATTAACACAAAATTTTACATAGACAAATAATTTAAAATAATGTTCTAAAATTGAATGAATACAGAATTCGGGAAGAAAAAAAAATATTTTCCTGTATATGAGATTAATTGGGAAGAGTTAAGCAGAAGAAGCATATTAAGAAGGATAAGTGAGAAAATCAAATTTAAAACTAATTTACTTTTTTGACTACAAAATCTCTTCTCTTGCCAGTTTTACTGTGTGGGACTAACCTGTAGTGGCAGGAGTGGAACTTTTTCCTGTTCAGTTTTTATAGGGAAGTAATTAAAACAGATTTTAAAATCAGGATGGTCAGTTACACTGCATTACAGAATATTCCTGCTGTCAGGTGCTTGTTCCACTCTTGTGTTATGGTGAGCCTTCCCTTCAGCTGCCAGGAAGGCACTGCTATGTGCAGAATGAGGGAACTGATATACAGCCAAAAGAAAAACAGCCAAAAACGTGTTTTTATAATCGCTTCACATCACCATCCCCTGCTGATCCTGGCAGTAGTGAGTAGGAAACATAGAAAAAAACCCAAAAAGTTAAGAGTTAGAGGGGAGCAGGAATTGGTCATACCAGTGCTTATCATTGGGAAAATGCTGTTAGCAAGAATTTGAGGAGAAAGGAAAAGGCTAATGGCAAATTTATCCACTCATGTTTTAGTTTTTGTGCCCTCTTCTATTAATCAATTTGAGCTTGAATAAAATTTCCCAGAAACTTACAGGATGAGCAGATCACTTGGGGGAAAATCACACCTCTCAAAATAGGTTGTAATGCATAAGAGGATTCCTGGCATTGTAAAAATTATGTTGTTAATGCCTACAGCTGAATTTCCACTAAGTGCTGAGACTACAATAATCTCAAGTTGTCAGCATCCGAAACAGTGCTTTCTGAACAACATCCAAATTGTCAGCTGCATCAGGCAGTCATGGTGTATCTGGACTGCAGCAGCAGGTAAGAAGCAAGAAATCACTAGTTTGTGATTAAATGTGACTAGACAGGCCGACTGGGTGTCCTGGGCTTTCTCCAAAATGCTCTGTGGTGACCCAGATCAGATGCAACTGACAGGATGAAGAAGATTCAAACAGACAGCTAGTGAATTTCTACAGAGATATGCAAATTGTGAGACCGCAGCATGACACAGCTGGTCCTACAGACTGCTCGGAAATTTTACAAGAAACCCCTGGTACAGAAATGACGGCCCACATCTGAATTTCTGAGCCAAAGTAATCATTGCCACCTGGAGGAATAAGATGTCAGTGGAAAGACAGTGAGCTTACAGTTAAATAATTCATGTTGACTGTTGTTATGAACAAAAGGTACAGCAGAAAGGGCCGTTTCAGATAATGCCCCCGAATCCTGCAACACCAGCTGTCAGCAGAGGAAATTGAGTGTTTTGTGAAGTAACATTTTGCTCAATTTTGCGTAGAAGCCTTCTCACACAAGCCCTCTCACACCTCTGGAAAGAGTAGCCAAGGTTTGTAGGCCGGTGACACACTGATGCTCTCTCCATGAGCACTGAAGGCTGAGAGTGGCTCCATGGGGAGTATTTTATCTTGAGGCCAAGATAAGGCACCTATGGGATTGTAGTAAAGCCTGTGCTTCTTGTCCTGCTGTATTGGAGGTCACTGCTGGTACTGTCTGTCTGAAAGCCCTCTGTAACTGGTTCTAACCTTGCTGCCTGCTGATGCAGATAGGTGAAACTTAATCTACTAGTCTCATGTATCTATTGATAGAGGAATAAGAAAATATGAACTCTCTTCCTAAAGTGTTAAAGAAATTGTACTGAATTATTGCAAAACAAAACCCCAATGAGCTAAATTTGTGCTTTATCCCTTAAAGGCAGAGACTCTAAAAATATAATTTTGAAAAAGGTAGAGAATGAAAAATTAATATTTCTATCTACACAGAATACAACAAAACTAACATTGTAAATGTATTCCATGGGTTTGAGTACCAGCTTTATTTCTGCTCAGAGCAAAAGGCTTATGAGAGATGAAAGAGTTGTGTAGAACACTCTATCATGTTTGCTGTCATTTTATGCCACAGACCTGCATGGTGCCCTTGAAGAAATATAATTTCTTTTTATAGCATCTTACCTTCTCTCTTGAAGAGCACATTTTATAGTCTTTTAACTGTGAAAGAGGGAAGCAGTGATAATTATAACACTTTCATACACTGCTTTGGCATCTAGTAGTTTCACAGCTCTAAAAAACAGGTAGGAGGTGTATGTATGGGATACATCTTATAACTCAAATTAAATTTTCTGAATGTCTTATATTTTAAGAAACATTGTAGAGAAAGACCAGCTGCTAAATTCCCCTGGCCCTCAGGTGCCTGGCAGGAGCTGCTATACTTTCATGGAAGTAATTTTTAGCAAGAATTTGAGAAATACCAGTGGAGTATTGTCATAGTAGGAGGCATAGAGTAGGTGCTGGGCTTTTTTGACTGTTGTTTTCAGCAAAAGTCTTATAAAAACTTTGCTGCAAGTGCAAGATGGAAAATCTGGAATTAAATGCACAGACTGTCATCTTAACCATCACATAATTTTTCCAGTAAATACAAAAATTGAAGAAAAAAGACTCCCCTGGTCTCTTGGTGGATGAGAATCAAAAGCAAGGAAGGAAGCATGATTCAGAGATATGCTGGAACTCACTAAAATCAACTGAGTTAAGAGAAAGACATTGGAAAGCCAGAGGAGACAGAAAATTGATTAGGGTCCTGAAAATATTGACATATGTGGAAAATAAACGAAATATACTATCCTGGTCTAGAGTTATTTGATGAAAGTGTGTAACAAAGACAGAGAATTCTTTATATTTACTGATGGGGAGAAGGCGTTAGGAGCCACGGGCTGAAATCAGGAAAATAAAAAGAAAATTAAGAGGAGAAATTCCATAGACATTTCTATCTAAACTGCAGCATTTGGAATTCTACTGGCTGGGATCTTTGAAGACAGAAAACAATTCAATTTGAAAGATCTGTTGCGTAACCTCACACAGAGGACCTTTAAGTCCTCTGCTAAGCATTTAAGGTTGTAGGGTTCATGGAGTGATACAAAGTAGTGTGGTTTAAATTGATAAAAAGTAGTGGAACTCAAGCTTAGGTGTGATATACGCCAAACTTTAACTTGTAAGTATTCATGGTATGTAATACATAGGTTTTTGTTTCTGGACCCTAGAATGCAGCAACAGTATAATATAGAATTCATGGGGTTTGTCAAATACTTTTATTTTCAGGGTTCCCTTTTTATTTTCAATCTGATGCATGACTTAGTCTTTTATTTATATTCAAAATTTTTTTTTTTGCTTCACTTTGTGAAGATCAGAACTTTTTGAAATTGTGCATGCCTTGAAAATTTTCTGGAAGAAACAAATCCATCTTAAGTTCTCATTCCAGTACAATGAACTTGACAAAGATCAGCACCCAAGCGTGGCACAGGTAAAATGTTAATAAAAACATGTTAATAATCTTAAAACATTTACAGCATTGTTTTCTGACAAATAATTCATGTTCAGGTTGCTTGTCATTGCTATATCCTAATGAAAAGAAATAGACTTTCAAAATTATAGCTCTATGTTTAATTTAAAAAAAAACCACAAATCCCATATGAAATTATATTTAAGTCAATTCTTCAAAGAAGTCAACATTATTTATGTTTCAAACCTTAATGCAATATTAAGGAATAATAATATATACCTTAATTCAAAACTATTGTTGATATAAGGTGTATACTCTATATATCAAGGTATCTTGTTTCTGCTGAACCTTGGAATGCTTCACGTGTGACCAAAGCCTTAAGTGTGGACAAAGCATTTCAGGACAATGCTGGGTGCAGTTCCACTTACTGTAGACTTGTAGCTGTCCTCTGAAGACATTTCTTCCACGAGAGTTTTCAGCCTTACATTCATACATTCCTGAGTCCTCGAGCTGCACATTAGGTATTTCAAGCACAGCTTGGGATTTTCTCAGGCGGGCTTTACTTGGATTATGACCATTAACTTTCCTCCAAGAGATTGTTGGAACAGGGCTGAAATATTTAGCAAAATTAATGTTAACACTCTTCCACTATTGAGAATATGGATTCTGTTATCTGGTAGTTTAAACACTTAATAATCTAAGTAGCAATAAAGCATAATCACAATTAAGGTTCCTGTAATGGTTGATCTAATTCACTTTCTATAGGGGATCCTTAATAAATGGATTGCTACATGGAATTTGTCTCTTTCATCCACAGGGGAGGCTGTTTTTACCGAGATCAAAAAAATCACTTGAAATCACCCTCTCTAGAGTTTCTTTAGGACTCTGTGCTTTCCTCCTGAATGCTGCCACTCCATAAGTCAACGAAAACAACTTCAAAACTTGGATGAACTTAGAAAATTCCAAAACATCCCAATTCTCCTGTAATGAAACTGCAGTTCAGATCAATCAATAAAAATATCTGTCTAGGTGAGGAATTTCTTTTTTGGGTAAATTTAAGTGACCACAGGTTTGGAGACATTTTTATTACAATATTATTCAAATTGCAAAAATGGTTGTATGACAAGACATGTTAATGGCACTGCTGTTCCTGTCACTGTCTCATAGCATTACACTCTTGCTTGTGGCAGCACAAGGGTTTTTCACTGCAACTTGCTGTTCCACAGAGGTCTGTGAGGGCCCTGGATCATTTACATTCATACTGGGGGAAAAAATGCCTTAAATAGTGTTTGTACTCATAAAATTTTCTTTTTAGCTCAAAAACTCATCAGCCATTGTGCACCCAGTGGGCCTTATGGTACAGACATACATTTTTCTAAATATGGCAGGTATTTAGGAGGGAAAAAAATAGAACTGTTAATAAAAAATATTTGATTGTGCACTGAAAAGTGGGCTGCTTCAGGTACTCCACAAGAAGCATGGAGGATGCCATAGCAAAACTGAACTTTTGAAAGACACATTTTGTATTTATTTCAAGTCTAACTTTAGATATAAACACAGGGTCTTGTGGCAATTTTGATGAGGAAAAGCACTTCATAATAGTTCAAATTAATTTAGTTTATATTCAAAACTGCTATGAATTGCTGTCATCATTTGCTGACTTTCACTTGCTATAAATGTAGGGAGTTTCATTAAGAATATCACCTTTCTCTTAATATTTCAGGGCATCCAGTTTGAGGCACAAAAATAACCATGTGACAAGCAAGTTCTGGTTATTCTTCAAGCAGTTAGTATCACATGCAGTAATGTGAATCACAGTAGTCGTATTCTAACTTGCAGAGAAGATGCTCCAAATTCTAGTATTTTATAGAGATTAAGACAATTCCCAAACTTGTACCTGATTATCAGATTTGTCTAATTTTAACTCCTGAGTGCCACTGAATTTTATTGAGCCTATTAATATCATTACCTTACAAAACCAACACATAGTCCAATATGAAATTCATTTTTAATATACCAGAAAGAGAAAACAATTATTTTTCATATCAGTTTGCTGCACTGATGAATTAACCTGACAAAATGAACTTTACTGTGAATGTGTATGTATTCATCTCTGGCATGTGGTTCCTGCAATATCTTGTTATTATTGCAAAATGATCTTTTATCATTATCCACCACAGAAGAAATACCTGGATGGAATAGTTTTTTTCCTCCTTGCTAGGCAAAACAGGCTGGTCTCTTCTCTCCAGCACTCCAGTTATGTATATATTTTTCTTTTTATAAATGTTTTTGTATCATGTGATAGGTGTGGATCATAAGACCTCTTTTTTTTTTTTTTTCCCACTATCACCATAGAAACTTTGCATCTTTCTCATTTTTAACCTTAAATTAATTTCTTGATGGCCGATTTCAAATTTTGGTGTCTTGGGTTTGGTGTCTTTGGGTTTGGTTTGAGGGCTCTTCTACAGATTGTATAGTTCTGATTGATAAAGTTTGTTTCTTATAAGAAGTTATTTTACATACTTTTCAGTTAAAGACCAAAAGAACTTCCCATTCCTATCTGATTAAAGTACGTCAACATGTTAAGATTTAAATATGAAGGGTATTTTTTTCTGATGCACTAGTAAAACTTTCTTAGTCCCACCAGTTATGTTATCCCTTTCACATCCTTAACTACACATTTTATTTGCTATATTTTAATATCTGTATGTCAGTATCAGACGTAGTACAAATAATCTTAGTTTCTTCTCTCCCTTCCTTAGCTCTCATAGTTAATTTCTTATTGCACAATTTATTCTGATATTCGAATTTAGACCCTTTCTTGAGTGACTTGTGGAGATTGTGCAAGTTTTCTGTTTTACATTCAGCCTAAAGGGTTAACTCCTTGTATGGTAGTCCTCTTTTTATATGGAATATAATTGTGTCATGATTTCTGGCTGCAAAACATCCACCATGGACAGACAAGAGTTTAACTGATGATTATTTATCACAACACAAGTCCACAGTAGGAATAGGAATTCTTTATGTTGGTACAGTGTAATAAGACTCAGCAACTGCTGCTTTATGACTGAAATGAGCGTGCAGATATATTTTATTTGGCACCTTAAGGGTGTCATGCTTGCTGCCTTTTGATAGTTATTTGGCCTTCAGCCTTGCTTCCAGGAAAATCAGTGACAAAAATGCTTTTTCTCTATTGTCATGGAGGAAAATGGGTTCTGCTGAATAGTATTAATGGAAGGATTTTTTTTGGTAATGTATATTTCTGAGAAAAATTCAAGAGCTTATAAACAACGAAAATTGTCTCATTAAGCTGCTATGAGATTATTCTGAAATTCCTGTATTTGGAAACATTCCTTTAATTTACATTTAACAAATTTTTTAAAATTTGCTTTTGTGTTTCTTGCAGCAAGTAAATGTGTATAACATGGCAAACACAGAGGAAACTGGTTGTCTGGTTCATAAGGAAGCATATTTTAAAACAATTCAGTTATTTCTTCATCAGTATGAGGTAGTAAGTGGAAATTTCCAAGGAGAAAAAGTTACTTTAGCTGAGCAGATTTAATGATTTCAAAGGAAAGTACTCCCATATTGCAAATCAGTATTTGCAGAAAACTTGTAGTTCTGTTTAATGAAGCTTATTTTCCTTGCATAACTCACAAGTGACATGAATTTTACATCTGAAATAAAATATATCTATACCTATCTCTCCTCTGTGACTTCTGTGAGAATGAAATGAAACATATGAGTGAGAATGTGAAAGAATAAAACTGTATGACTGTTCTAGAAAACTGCTGAAGTTCACCATAAAAAACCAAAAACATATGCATGTTTTCAATCTTTTCAAATGATCCGCAGCATTTTGAAAAATAGAATAACTGAAGAATTATTTCTAGCATTAATATGAGTTTAATGTAATATGGATAATTACTAAATCTTATAACCAATATAACCCATTTTTATTTTGGTCCCAGCAGATATTTATGGGAATACAGTTTCCTTGTTTATTGTCACAACAGCTACATTCAACTCCTGTGAATAAATTTATTTGAGCTTCAGTTGAGTTTAAAGACAAGATTTCTCCTCATTTTTGGAAAAAAAAATCATCTGAATACTATTGTTAAGTCCTAGTACCACCAAGAAAAACGCTACTTGATTTCAGAAATACCATCTTTAAACTTGTCATTATTCTAGGTTGAAATAAAAAACATAAGTGGTCCCTGGTAACTGAGATAGACATCACTGTGGGCTTGCACACTTTGAGTTTGAAGAAAATATGAGTCATAATTTTACCTTTGCATTTACAAGAGATTGTGAGAGTTGGTTTTCAGCAGTATATTATTTGGGATGAGTGCTGTTGAATTAGTTGGAATGCTTCACAATTTTCAATAAAACATAGAAATAAAAACGTTTTAAAAATTATTTGAAGCGATTCTTCTTCCTGCCAATTTCATATGTGAAAGAATTTTATGACATACCTAAAGTCCATGTTTATTTTGGGAAAGGGGAGTGGCAGAAATAGGAATAATGTCTGAAATTTAAAATATCCTTTCCTTGGATCTGAGCTCTAGGATTTCAAGAATATTTTAAATAGGAATACATAGATTACTTTTTCTGTACTTTGTTGGTACAGATTGATGTGATAATTTGAAATATTTTATCTACTACAGTAATTTCAATTCCGCTCCACACAATTTCTCTTTACCATGCATCACTGTTCTGAGCTGTGTCTTCAAACCCAGAGGTGCACATCATAATATATCTTGTAAACCTCTGCTTGCCAATGGGGACTAGGAAAAAACCCTTTTCTTTCTTACAGCTTCCTGTCTTGCAACTGTATTAAATATCTTTCATTATTATAGGATAATTATGCGGGTTAAAATGTTGAGGATTTCAGGAATGGCTATCAACCATGGACGTCTACCTTTAGAAGGTCCCATATAAATCTGTTCAGAGTTTTATGAGACATAATAACCACTTTTTCATTCATTCGGTTTTTAAAATTTAGTTAGAACTGAAATACATTAAATACAGCAGCCATGAGTATGGTGATTCAAAAATTAAAAGAGAATAGAAGCAAATGATGATGATCTTGAAGACAGTGTACAGGAACAAGTCCAGGTCTGCAAGTCTCTTCAACAGATGCCCGTGACTGTGCTGAAAATATCTATTACATATATGAGTGTCGTATATTAATGTGGGCATGCCACCACTTATCACCACTATTAGCTTGTTCTTTATGGCACAGAGCAAGGACAGTGCCTGCTTGGCTGCATATCCAGCTACACAGCATTTTCTTCACACTTTAAATTATGGCATGTTAGAGCATCTCTAGCATCTAAAATAGTGCCATGTATAAAGATGATTCATTTTCTATAATGGTTCATTATTTGCAGTGAATTATACTCCAGAGTTCCTCTTTACTGGTTGATCAGAGACTAAACTGATGTCTCAATCTTCACACTTAACTATTCAACAGCTAAATTTAGATAATGTAGCTGTCCATACCCTAAGTTAGATGATATAATCAACAATTTTGGTGATTTAAATGTTTTTCCAAATTCTTAAATTTGAGTTAATCATGAACAAATGAGTATGTAATCAAACAAGACCACAACAGGCAAAGGTCTTGGCTTGACAAATAGTCAAGACAGTGGAAAAGCTATTCCACAACCTTTTGGGTTTGCATTTAAAAGTTAGGTAATGGTGTTTAGTCTTGATTAAATGACAGCAGCACAGGTAAAAATTTAATAAGAAAGAGCTGAATATCTCCTATGTATTTGGTGATGTTGTCCTCGTTGCAAAACTCCATATTATATTCCTGCCATCCCAGGATTGTGGATGGCATTTCTGTGGTGGGATTGAGGAGGTAATGAGCCATCATGTCTGTTAAAAATGATGGAAATAAGCTCTGCTTTTCGTCAGCCATTCAGTAACTATTTTTTCTAGTCTCTGTATCACACTCTACCTCAGCATGTGTCTGGGGGCATTCTGAAGTGGACATTACTCTAAAAATATTAAAGACCTAACAGGTAGATTATCACCAGCCTGTGATCAAGGCTGTTGAGAAGAGTAATCTGAAACAATTTGAAAAGCAAAAGACATAAATGATACCTGCTGTTTTACTAAAAGGGATAATACCTGAAGAATCCATGATTTTAAGAGATAATGCTTTGAAGCAGAAAATTTCTTTGAAAAGATGACATATTTGGCAGGTGTTCATACAGTTCTTCAGGGCCACAATACTGCAATAGAACTCTGTTTATTTGCCTTGTGTTATTTTATAATTGAAATTTTGCATCATTTTCTCTCTTCTAAATTTTGCCTAGGCAGATTTTCTTTAGCTAGCACATTGATCTAGGCTGTCCTGACTCTGCTGTACAGGTATGACCAGCATATGTGTGCAGAAGATGAGGAAGACTAGTTGCAATGAGTCCAAAAATCCTAAAGATTGAGACATACCATCAATGAGGATGCAAATGTGAACAAAAATCTAGAATGTCTGAAGAGTGCAAGATGGCTTTGAACCTGCTGATCAGACACAGAGTTTGAAGACAATGAGTGTGATGATTTCCAGAAAAGCTGCATTTAAGGCTCTTGTGCCACAGTACCATATTCATTTATTTCTTTGTGGCAAATCCTTAAGGGAAACATAACAGTGGTAACTGGTGACCTTCTCCTGAGAAATCCTAGAATTCATTTCCTTCTGATCCTCTCAGACTCTGACACAGAGAGAAAGTCTACACATATGCTTCTGGATAGCAATTTTGGAATAACAATAAAAAAAATGCTCCTCCATCCTTAAACCTACAGTAAAGCTGCAAAGTTGCGCAAGTCACTGAACACAGTTTTTAGCAAATTTATAAATTTTCTTTGAGGGTTCTGAGAGAGAAAGAAAAGGGATTGGTAATATTGCCTCTTCAACAATGACATTCTGCTGACAGGGACTTAGTTGGGTATGTTTTTCTCCTACTTCCATTATGCCATACAGCAAATTACATCAAATTTAAATTTTAGGTTTAGAGTGAGGCAGAATGAGGCCTGGGAGTGCTACTTGAGATTTACTGAAAAATCTTTATTACATTGTTATGAATGATTGCAATATCTGTAACAGTATTACAAAGTCTATTTAAGAACAAGTCCACTTAGAAGAAAACAGAACCAAATCCAGCCTGAAAATCAGGAACAAAATCCAGTCTGGCTCTCGTACCTTATAACACAAATACTTATTCAGCATGAGCTGAAAATGAACTTGAAATTGATGAAAGTCTTAGAAATATTTATTTGATATAAAAAATATGTGCTATCAAAGGGAAAAAAAAAAAAAAGAAAGAGAATCCTGGATCTATTTTTGTCATATAAACAAACTCAACTTGAAGATGCTATGTCTGCATTTAAAAAGATGAGATATCCTCTCATCAAAACCTTATCTTGAGGGGAAAAGAAACCCTTATTTATAACATTGACAAATGTTCTGCAGAGAGTATTTATTTCCTTCTTGCAAGTATTTTGTTATCAATAAAATTTAAAAGTGGTTTCCACAACTTCCAGATCTGGCATCTGATAGGATTAATAAAATATTTTGAAGTAGAGAGAACTGATGTGAAGTAACATGATTTTTTGTCCTATGGAACTTAGGTATTTCTATATAGATTTTTGTATCTATCGCGCAGTTTCATTTTGGACAAATAATGAAATCAGATTAATACTCTATGGCATGGTTTCTCTGTTTTAAAAAGAGAAAACATACATTTCATGTCTCTGTGGCCTGTAGATGGAAAATAGAACATCATGCTAAACCTTGGTTTTGATGGTAAATTACTACCTGTGGGCTTTTACAATGTGAATTAGCTTGAGGCTTGAACATGTTAAATTATTAGCATGCCTTGTTCCCACAGTAATTCTGCTATATGTAGGAAAACGACTAAATAATTCAATCCAAGTTCCAACAATGAATTGGATGTATAGCACCTAGAATGACTTACTTAATGCCAGGTTACCTTTAATATCAAAGGTGCTTCTGTGGGAACAGGAAAGAACTGTTCAGTGCTCATGGAAAAGTACAAGTAGCTTAATATTTTCCAAAAGACAACAACTAAGCAACTTCCATGGCTGAATGGCTATTCCATGAGCTATCAGAATCCTTAGCAAAGAGACACTCACTCCCCGAGAAGCTCCATACAATTGTCCAAGGAAAAGACAGCTCATCCTCAGGGATAAAAGCACAGATCTGCTGAGATATCCCAAATACATTGACAACAGAACTGTCATACTTAGCTCTAAAAACAATGAAGCCTGATTTATATCCCAGATGTTGCTCTTTTTTATTTTGTATGCATGTATGTATGCATATGTCTATACACATCAGTGAAGCGTGCTCTGTTCCCAGGACTATGTCCACTAATACTCAGCTGCTGCTTGCTGCCTTGACTGCTCACTCATGTCAATGCCCTGGGTTTCAGTGTAGTTCAGTTAACAGAGGCTAATTTCGAGTATCACCTGCACACTAGCTCTGCTATTGTTTAGCACCACACCAGAGCTGAAGCAAGATGTGGATTCATGCTGATAACAAGAAGACTTAGGTTAGAAAATAGTCTGATCCCAGAATAGAAATCCTCATGAGAGGATTTCTAGATTACTGGGAAGGGGTCTGATTACAGGAGCATTTTATCTGGTTCTCTTGACAGTTCATAAAAGGAGATGCCTTCTGCCAGGTCTGGGGGAAGAATCTTGGAAGACCTGTGTGGAAATATTCAAGACCAGTAGGTAATACTGGATTTGCCAAGATAAGCCAATTAGAGGACAGAAGTCAAGGAGAAATATGTGCAAGACTTGGCTGACAGTTTTAACTGGTGATCTGAAAGTAAAAAGCCTTATTTCACAGATTTGAAGAGCAGAGAGGGTTAAAGTCAGTCCCTTGAAGTTAGGAAACAATGGTGCAATGCTGGAATCTTCTGCTCCCTTGTGTGTAGAGACCAGATGGGTAACTGCACGTGCTAGATGGAAAGCCTGTCTTTTTGTACCTGCAAAAATGTTTGCAATATCTAGAAAACTGCTTCACAGCCATTACCCTGTCGTTGGCTTAATGAGCCACACCAACAAAAAATAACTTCTTCAGAAACTTCATGCAATTCTCCACAGTTACAATCAAATGCTCTTCACCAGAGCATAAAGACTTTTTATTTGGCCGCTCTGATCTTTGCTTAGGTATTATACTGACTTATCCAAACACTCTGCCTTTATTTCTGCATATTGAAAAATATGTAGTAAGCTCTTTCTGCATAGATTAATAGAATTGTTTGAGTTGGAAGGAAGCAAAGATTCTTGAGTTCCAGCCCCACTGGCATGGGCAGGGACACCTTCCTCTAGACCAGGTTGCTCAGAGCCCCATCCAACCTTGTCTTAAACACTTCCAGGATGGTGCATCCACAACAGGTATATAGTCTGCAATGAAAATATTGATAGTGACATGAAACAAATAATAGCATTTCTAATATAAGCTTAAGATCAATTAGAAAAATTAGAAAAGTCTAGTAAAAGGAAAACAGGAACAGAAGGTAACAAAACTACTGTATTTAATGGATTTAAAACTTTGAGACATCTATTAATTTGAATCGATTCAGGGTTCATTATTTAAATAGAACATTTTTGAATCCTTCTTAGATTAAAAGTCATAAATTTCATTGATTTGTATGACTTAAATATATATAGATTCATCTTCTTTTCATTTCGTTTCATTTAGAAAGGATGATTTTTAAAAGGACTTTCAGCTGAGTTCTTGCAAGCCCTACTACATATGGGATGATTGTTTACAGCTGAGCTATAAATCCCTTAGTTAAGAATGGAATTATTAAGGCAATATTAAATTAAATATGACAAAATGAACAATACATCTATCAAAACTGCCTGATTTTACTTCAGTAACAAAAATAAATAAATATTGTTAATTTATTCTTATCATTAACTAAGTATATGTCAAAACAAAAACATTGTTTTGACATTGTCAAAGTGAAATAACCTAACATTTAAAGGGAATGTTGGTATATGATGTGTATGTTACTATTGTAAAGAAATAGCATAAGCATAAAATAGTCTCTCAAAAATGCAGAAAAACAAGCCAGTGAGTCATAAGAAAAATTGTCTGTCAGCACTGTTGTTTATTGATGCTTTTGATTCAAATATCTCTGTGTTGATCTATATGGTTTAAAAATAACCATAGTATAAATAAAGGGATGCATAAAGTTTTTTTGTTTGTTTGTTTTTAGCAAAACAATCCTTTTGGCAGTCTATACAGCACTTATTTTAAGAGCAAAGATTGAAAACTCTGGTAATCTACAAGTACTTCAATACCCCAGATCTTGTAATTTGTTTTAATGAGAAATAAAATATGATTACTCACTCAAAATTGGCTGCTGGCACTATCATAATGCAAATTCAATTTTTTTTCTGACAGAGCCAGAAAACCAATGAAATGTGACTTTTATATGGAAAATAAAGTAGAAGTCTGCTATAATGCACAAACAAAAATGCACTGAGGAAAAAGCTGAAGTGTGAGGGTCAGGTAGGATGTGTTTATAATACACAGTTTAAAATTTAAAAATCTGTGTGAAAGAGTTTGAGTAGAATTATTCATATAGAAGCAAGAAGACAACCTAGGGTTATATGCCGGAAAGAATAATAAAGGGAAAAAAAGAAAGATGTTTCTGACACTTGCACTCTTCTTGCTTTCCTCTGCGGCCAGGGGTCTGGGCTCGTTGAAAAGGGCAGGAACTTACAGCTTTTCATGCCAACTTGCACAAACCAGTCCTGTATCATTTCTCAAACTATGAAAACTTTCATTTTGAGGTTTCAAAATAAAAACCATGTTTCTATCATTGCCTGCCTTTAAGTCCTGTATTTAAAATAATAGTGCTAAAAGTACTTATGACATAAGTAAGGAAGAGCTGAAGCATGTTTGGATGGCTGTCACCGAAGTGCCTCATTAATGAATGTGTCATATAGTGGGGATGGAATTTAGAGTTCTTTTGCATATCAACAGCATTAATTTCCTCTCTTTCTAATGAGCAGCTAAACAAAAGCACCAGAATTATTTCTTTGAATAAAATACACGAAAAAAGAAATTAAAGAATGGACCAGTAGCCTCTATATGCTCCTGAAAGCAAAGTCAGAAACACGTGAGAAAATTAAAATGGCAACCTGCTGTCACAGAAGGCAGTGTCTGAAAAGTTGCATTTCTGGAGCAGGAAAAGCCAAGAATGCTGTAACTTGTGCAAAAGTGTCAGCTAGGAAAATGATATCTTCTCCACCAGAGCTTCTCTGCAGAACAAGGTCATCTGTCTTCCTGATTTACATAAGAAATCTAAGGTCTGACACTGAAATGGACATAAAAAATCAGGATTATGTGGACTACAAACAGAAACCTCATTATCCACTAGCTCATTTATTAGTTTTACAAATAATTAGCTTGTTTTTTTAAATAAGAGAAGACACAAGCAGTGAAAGCTGTTACTCAAAAGCAAGCATTAACATATTGTTGTTTAGAACTAATTTTATTAATTTAGATATTTTGAATTCTTCCATTCAGATTTTTTTCTTTTTCTTTTCAATTATTTATTTTAACAACATTTTCTGTAAATACTAACCAAGATGTAGTGATTCTGCAAATTAAAAAGAAGTATTTTTGCTATGGTGGAAAGCTAAAAATAAATGGAAAATGTTAATACCTTGTTATTGCCAGTGGATTTTTAACAAGTTTTTTTAAATATATGATCCCCTGATTTGTTAGGGAACAAAGAAAATTCAAATATTTATAATAGAAATTACATATTTAAATGGGTGGCAGAAAACATACCTATATACTATATATAGGTACATATATATCAAATATAGACATCACTGAAACATAAGTTGTTGTGTAGATGTGGCAGTGAATATGTCTATAAAAAGCAGCCTTGGGCCAGCATATATATCCAGCACAAAAGGCCACTAATTGCAATATGCACACTCTGATGTATATGCAGTAAATTTTGTTTGGCTCCTCTGTTTTTCATGTCTTGTTAAATCTCAGCAGTAAATCACTGATTTATGCAGTGATTTTTTAGACAATGACTGATGCTCCTGATAAGAATCTCTGTCTAGTGCAAATTAGATAATCTTGAGACATTTCACTCCTTCATTGCTTTGAATTTTTTAGCAGCTACAAAGTCTGTTTGTAAGTGGCATCAGTAACAATATTTTCACTTGTAACTGAATCAGCTACATGTTGCTTGGGTCAGAATAAAATCCTTCTCAGAAAATTTATCTCTGTCAAGCAATTAAGATATTTGACTTTAGTTTGAAGACAAAAGCTTCAGAGCTTCAATTCTTTCAGCCATAGTGACTGACAGTGCTAAATAAACATTATTAATAAATCATTAATCTGTAACTGAAGACAAGGATCTTGCTGGAATACTTGCCAAATGCCTACTTCAGGAAATCTCACTGGAACATTTGTCATTCTCACAATTACAGTGGAGAGAGTAGAATATTTCAGACAGTTAAATTAAAGCAGGAGAAAACCAGCAGCATATTGGTTTTAAGACTGTAATAAACCCAGGCTTATTTTCAATATGAATTCAAAATATCAAGTTTGAATACTAAATAAAAAAGGGCCAAATTAGTTGTTGCTTCAGTTTAGCAAATGGGACCTATGGCAAGGTAACAAGCAACAACCTCTACAATGCATTAGGGAAAAGGAATGGGGACAAAAAAAGAAAATTATGAAAATGAAGAGGAAATTTGATGCATTTCTACTTCTCACCTCAGCCTCCAGGTTTCAAATGGTGCCTGAAATGTCATTCATGTAATTATTACCATATCAAATTGAAAGCAATTTCAGCTCAGCTGATTTGATTGTGCATTAATGGCTGGGAAAAGAAGATAAGGAATGTGCATGGTAAAAATAGCTGCCCATTACTTCAGCAGCAAATGGGGTCTTACTAGGTAACCTTAAATTCCTTGGTCATTAAGGTGGTCTTGAACTTTTTGTTTGTTAAAGATTAGCACCAAGTAAAAAAAATGAAATAACCTAATCAAAGTCCTTCCTGTCATCTTCACCTTCCTTTTTAAATAGTGATTGAATCTTTTTGAGAGAGTTTACTAAATCTCATGGTGCTGAAGGTGAAATGTATCACTAGGTCTGTTTCTTGCCTTTCAGTGATGGTTGCAGAGGACAATGTGTGTCATACCTCCTTTTCACTGGGAAGTTGACTCATAATCTGTCAGCAACTGTAATTTAATTCCAGCAAAATGAGGAAAATAAAAAGTAATATGTTGGTTACTTCTTCAACCGTAGCCTAGAGTCTAAAAGGGCCTCATTGCCAACTATTGACTTGGCAGTGTTTCTGACAGGAGAGGGCCTGGAGCAATCAGCCTCTGTTCCTCATTTATTTCAGCATCTCAGGGAATCTCTCCATTTATTGCTTTCCTGTCCTTCATTCTTATTTTTACTATCTAAAACAAAAGACTTGTGTTCTACCCTACCAAAATTCTTGTCTCACATTTTTTTTCTAAACTACTGCTTACATTTATGTTGGGACTGAATTTGCAGAAGCTGCTGTTGCTATAGGCTCCCTCCATGTGGGCTGTGGTCTCCCAGATTTTGTTTGGACAGGTTTGGCTATGTCATGTTTCTTCATCAAATTCACTGAACCTAAATAGATAAAACTGAAAAACTTTGTCAGAATTTCTCTTCAATTATGTGTGTATAATTTCTGTTGACCTGAACATTGAGAGCATGTCAGTATTGGTCAAACATGAAAAAACAGCAAGAAGGAAGTAATTTTCATACATATATCATCCACTCAGTAATTAGAAACTGTTAAGAGAAAAATCTGAGCATAAAAAATCCAGTGACCAGTGACACGTGAAGATCAAAATGGCTATAAAACATTCAAAAGCCCTCTCAGGTAGTAGAGACAGGCTTTGAAAAGTCACTGTGGAAAACCAGACCTGCTGAACAACCTGGAGGAATGATCCTCAGCAAAACAGACTATTGTCCTAAAACTCCTAACCTCCTATGTTTTGTTCTTCCTTAGGTAAATAAGAAGAAATGGTATGCAAGATATAGTATTTCTCAGACTGTTTTGTGACATTCCTCCAAAGGATTTACAAAAGCCAATCCTTCCCTTATTTTTTAATCAAGACCCGGCTGTAAGAAGTTTGCCTGTTTTTTGATAAGTTATGAACTATAAAAGCAAGCAGGGTATATGATATTTACCAGCATAACTTTGGAGACTAGGGAGAAGATGTCCGAAAGAACATCATTTTGAAAAGGAGCTGAAAAGAATTCAATACAGTGAGTTTGTTTTCAACACACCACACAGAATTTGATGAGGTATTTTGGAAAGAACCCTACCCGTTAAAATTTTTAAAATGTCTCTAGAGAAATATCATTGAAAGAACATCTGTTTTTAGCAGCACATATGTCAAGAAGAAAGAATCTCTTTGAATCACTAGAAATGACTCTTAGTTCTGTCTGTCTGGATACTAACATTGCCATCCTTACTCTTGGGAACAATTATAATAGTAACTTGAGTAACTAATAGTAGCTGCCACCACAAAACTGAAATCTTATTATTTTCATCCTATATTCTGTAATCTCAATACTGTATAGAAGTAATTTTAGTTTCAGTTTCTCTTATCTTTCTCTCCCTAAACTCTTTTACACACAAACATGTAAAAACCCCTTGACATGAATAGCAAACACCCATTCTGTACTGGTACTATTAGGTCAGGCAAAAACTATAGAGTGGGAGATGCCACAAAGTGTGTTAGGACATGATCAGGACATTGTGCTCTTAGCTATGTGTATGAATCATTAATATGGGGGAGGGAAGAAAACTCTATGAATGTTTGCTTATTCTCCAAAGACAACATTTTTACAGGACAAACTAATTTACTGATTTATAGTATCCCTGTGAATGAATGGGTGTGAGTCTGGTAAAACTTTCAATTAAAAAGCCTTTCTGCTTTTTGTTTATTTGATTGGTACTTTTCATTTTGACAGAGACACTGTTAACCTGACTGAATTCCTGACCACAGAAATGGCTGGACAGGGAGTTCATAATTAGCTGCTTAGTCAATTGGTTATTTTGAGAATGCAGTAAGGACTGTCTGTAAAAAAAATTCCAGCAAAATAATGAAACCACAATTCAGGCATGTTTCATCTTAATAAACAATGATATCTAATTAGAAAGAATCTTTACTTACTTTCCAAGTGCAAAACACTCCATCTTAACAGTAGTTCCCCTTGCAGCTGTAACTGTGTAAGGAAAATGGACTTCAATTTTTGGTTCGTATTCCCCCATCGCACCTGGAAAATAATGAATGTTTACAATATGAAATATCATCAGTTTTCCATTATCACAGAAAGACCCATGGCCCGCTTTTTGAATCTGCCAGCAATAAAGCTGGTAATTGATGGAGATAACCTCACTTGACCTGATGTGCTGTGCCCAGGTGCAGTATATATGTACTAAAATGCTCTTCAGTTTACCAGCAGCACAACATTGAGCTTTAAAAAAAGATTTATTTTTTGAAACTTGGGTTAATGTTTAAACGTCTGAAGATTAACATGGGCAATCAATAGAAGAGTGAGACTTTTCATGGACCAAATCTTTGTTTACCAGCACATTCACAATTAGACAAATAAATCAGCATATTGTGCTATGTTTGACTGAGGACCTTCTAAGTTGAGGGAAAAACCCTCAAATTATGTAGGAGCATTTGTGTACACAGACACAAACACAGATATGTAGGCATGAAAATTTCAGTTATGTAATTTTCAGTGAGACTTATAATTTGGAAGAGGATTTCTTTTCAGGACAACACTTTAAATACTATAAGATAGCATTCTAGGAAATGGGAAAACATTCAGGAATGGGAAAATATAAAAGTGGAAATCAATAAAGTTATCTCAGATTTGGTGTAGAGTGATTGACAGCTTTGGAGAATCACAAGAGCTTAGGAAATGAGAAATCAGTAAGGAAATGGAGCTATGTTTTATAAGGTGTGGAGAGAAATTTGTGTTTAATGCCACTTGGAGAAAATACAATCAGCATGGAAGGAGAAGAATATGACTCTAACAGCTGTATTTGGTTAGATGGAATTTGGGCTATGAGGGTAGGAAATACTGGGGAGCAAAAGGCTGTATTTAAAAAAGTAAGAATGTTTCAGGTTTTTAGATGAGGAAAATGGAGTAAAATCTGACTTTTTGAAAAAGTAGCAACAAGACAAATCTAAATCTATAAAATCAGTCAAGATTCTCCAAAAACTCTAAAGCAATCAAAAAGGAGCAAGAGATGAAAAGGCAGGAGAGAAAAGAGATCTCTTATGTGAGAAAGAAAAGAAATGAGCCTAAGAAGAAACATGGAAGTAGAGGAGTACAAGATTTAGAGCTGAGAGAATAAGAGTTGGCAGAGATGGATGAAAAAACAACCTACAACCTGCTAGAGCAAAACACAGTACATAAGACTGAAATTGTAAAACATATATTCCTAGCCTTCAAATGTTCCTTGTGGGGCTCAGGAGTTTCCAGTGGGGCTGTGCTCTCATTTTCCCACCGTCACTCAGGCCCCTGAAGAAGCCTGGTTCTGGAGGCAGTCTGAACATATATACATTTGAATGTTTCATCAGGGGCTTAAGTCTAATTAGAAAATCTAAATGTGTCTCATAAGTGAATCAGATGACAGAAAAAGAAAGCATTAAATGCTTTTATTTCAAATAATGTAATTCTATAAATAATTCTATAGGTAGCAGATTTCTTTGTAAAAAAAATTATCCTGCAAGTATTATGTGGGCTAGCAATACTGACCCATTTCCTCCAAGACAGGACTAAATAAGTGTTTTGACATTGCTTTATGAATCCTCTTTTTTTAATAGGAAAAACCCCCATATGTGTCCTGGGTATTAAAATAAAGCCAGGCCATCAAAAAATGGTAGTCAATTAAAATTTTCCTTAGCCTTGACTGAAGTGATTGCTGCTATAATATATCGTAAAAATGCATTCCCACTGGATTGAAAGACACCAATAAATTAATAATTTAGTTACACTCCTTGTAACTTTGTTTACTGTTCTCTGATTTTTTTGTGACTATGAATACTAGTTTCTGACTTATCTCAGTTAACCAATTACATGGTTTTACAGGATATCTATCATATGTCCTCTCAAATATGTCTTTAGCAGACTGAAAAACCACAGACCATTAAACCTTCCATAGAAAGAATCTTTACTAAACATTCCTAGTGCCCACGTGGCACCTCTTCAAATTCCATTCTCTCACTTTGAGATGTGAAGGCGAGAACTGCACAACAATAATGAAGATGTACATCTTTCTTTCACACTATTTATTTCCTTGGAGTTTTTTGATTTTTTTACAAAATTCAGTTCTATTTGCTGTTTTGCACTTGAACTGATGCTCGTACACTGTGGCACTCTAATGTCTTTACAGATAATATCTAATAAAGTATTATTACTTTGTTCATTTTGCTTCCAGATAGTTTATGTGTGGAATAGTGAAGTTTCAGATAAGTCCTTACTGACAATCTCTCAGTTCTCCAAACAGTTTAGGTACTCATATAGTAGATTTTTTTTCGAACATATTTTTAATTGAGAGTAGGGCTGTACTTCAGCTCCTCTAAGAATTTATTTTCCTCAACAGCCTTTGATGGGTGACCCTGTAAAGAACTATGTGAAATGCAAGCAGCTTGGACATTTCTGTTCATATTCTCTCAGACTCTTTAGGAAAGCTGTATACAGACTGAAGCACAATTTCCCTGGTCTAAATCTGTGTTGCTGATATATGACTGTGTGGTAAGACTACTGTATGATAATGTGCTGAATACAACCCTAATGACCATACCTTTTTAATGGATTTTCTATCAACACAGGTGACACAGAAGTCAGACCTAGTGGTCTGTCATGCCTTAGATGTTCTTAGGAGTCCCTTTTTTTGGAAAACCCCCCACACCTTTTCTACCTACCTTCCTTGTAGTCCTAAGCATCAGTCAAGGAAAATAGCACATCCTGCTTCCTTCCATGCAGAAGTTCAGCCTTGGAATCTCATTATTATTTGTAGTGTCAATATTTCCGCTAAAATTTCTTCTATATAAACTTCAATTACAAGAGCATCAGTCCTGATAGAGAAATCTACTATGTTCCTTTGTAGTGAATACTGCTGAAAATAACTCACTTAGGTTTTATGATGGACCCTTATATTCCCAAGGTGTTTCTTTTAAATCTCTGGCACCTGGTGACTGTTCACACTCACTGACAGGTTTTGTGTTTCAATGAAATTAAAAATGGGGTGGTTTTGTTTTTGGGCAAGGCTTTGTTCTGGAAACTAATTGTCTTGGATTGTTACACAGTATTCAACACTTGCTTGTTTTAGCCCTGAATAAAAACAGAACTTACAATAGGATTAAATTATTCTTGCCTTTAAAATAATACAGTACATCTGTACCCATCTCAGGGACAATATTATCTTTCAGATCTTATGTTTCTAACTTACATTAAATCCCTTTAGTGAGTGCAATCTGTACACATACTGAATGCTTTTTACATGTCATGCCATCATTTCATACTTTTAATGAAGTACTGATTGACTGATGCTTTGCACCACGTCCTGTTCTTCTGGGTTATTGCTACCCTAGCAAGAGACATGCCTGCAGCAGCTGGCAGGAAATGTATAAAAATTACTGAGCAATTGCTTGGTGCTCCTATGAAAATTAGGAAACAAAAGTCTATTACTGCAGAGGGATATTTTTCATCCTTATTATTTATGATCTTTGAGACCATGAAGGCCATTAGAGTTGCATAGATATTAAGGGAATTGTTAAGGCCTTACCTTCCCATATTACACTATAATTGCTCTGCTATGGCTGTGCTGCCTCTAGGCTCTTTAGCTTTCTAGCTTTTGTTTTGGTCACTTGAGTCAGGGATGGCAAAACAACCATCACCTGCATTTTCATGAAGATTTTTGTTCATTTGTGCTAGATGCTAAAAGGAAACTGAACTTTTAAGAAATATTCAGGTTTTGAGCTATGTGCGCTGGAATCAATCTCTCTCAGGCTTATATACATGACTCCCTTACAGAGGTTGGGCTGGGGCTATAAAAAGTCCTCTCAGTCATTTTTTATACCCAGTTATCAAACATGAAATACAACAATAAATAAAATTGATCAGCGGAGAATAAAAACATAATATACGATTTTCAAGTGGCTAACAAATCACAGAGCTCACATGGTTTGGGCGCTACAGAGCAATAGGTTGCTTTTCTCAATGCTGCTGGGCTCTGCCTTCCCATGAAAAAAAATACTTTCTGAAAATCCTTTACCTTTCAAGGTCTGACCCTAATCATTCATTATTTTTTAGGCTAATTACATTGCTAGAGTCCCTACTTCCCAAACTTGTTCACCTGAGTTCAGATCCGGGTATAAAATACTGAATTTGTGATTGATATCAAACATAGCTCTTCAAAATAAATCTAGTTCACCATATCTTGAAATTACGTCTGGGATTAGCATTGGGTTTAAAAGGCAAACTTTGTTTGTTAAAGTAAATCTTATCCCTGGCCTTCAGTCTGAAATATGTCATTCGACCTTAAATTTTCCAGTGTTTGGGTCTCTGCCCTTTCAGGCAGGGTCTTCTTGGCTGGAAGAGATTTAAAAACTAATAACCCCTTTGTTCTGCCTCTGATTACCAAAGAAGACACTGATTTAAAGGATTAAGCAGATCACAGGACAAAGTTTAACCTTGGAGTTAACAGTTAACACAGGCACCGTTTAACCTTGATAGAATCAAGGGCTTGTTAGTCACACGGCCAGAAAGGGATCTCAATATTTATAAAAGAGATCTCTCTTTCAGATTTTTTTCTACAATGATACAGTTATCACAAAGATAACTGTAAAAAATTATTCTCCAACCCAAATAAAGAAAAAATTATTCAGAAAATCAGGTTTAATTTTTATAAGAGTTTTTATTTAACAATTTTTTTCCTCCAATTTTACTGTAAATCTGTGACTTGAGTTCTACACTCTGCTACTCAATGTCTTATGAACACTAAGCTATAATGTCTGCATTTCATTTTTGTATTAAAAAAAAGATGACATAAAAATGTGATAAATATTGATTTTGAGGCACTTACATATTACAGGAATAGAAGTAATAAAATTTCAAACATTTACAGATATTACTGCAGCTAAAATTCTTTTCCTTATCCACTAGGGGCCATTTAATGGAATGGAGAATGGAATAAAGTAAAAAGATCACTTTCTGATTTTCAGTCCTTTCAGCTAAGAGCAAGAGAAAGAGCTACAGACAGGATATCAGACATTATTGCATTGCAAAGGACTGCTCTACCTCTACATTTAGCCTGCCAACCCATGCCTTATACAACCTCAGAGGAAGAGTGTGGAAAAACCACAGTATTCATACAATAAGAATTTTTTCCTTCATGGGGCCAAAAAGAATCTGACTGCTGAGAAACCATGACCCATCCTCTTATTCAGATGTGTAGAGGCTGATTTGTGTTTGTTACATACTCTTTCACTAATAATTCTTTAACTTCCTTTGGGGCCTAATTTTGAATGGAACAGGTTACAGGCAGTGCTTGAATAAGTGTCTGATAAACCCAGGAGAAAGATTAGGCATGGATTGATACTTGCCATTATTTTGTTAAAAATGATAAAACCCTCCCAGCTCTGCTACCAAGAATGCTCATCTGAGAGGTTTGCACAAAGAAGTCCCCAATCTTAATCAGGTGGTGCAGGAGTGTTAACATGGTTATCTTATATCCTGGATAAAGATCTAAAGACAAATTTAATTGGGATTCTTACTAGTCTGCATCTTCCTATCAGTTTCTGGGAAACCTCTTGAGGCATGATAAACTTATTCTGCTGCATAAGAATTTAAAAATAATTTTACAGATCAAAATTTGAGTATCCTACCACATTGTAATGATAACCTGTTGTGTGAATATGTATCTAAACCCAAGAAAATTTTGCCAAAGAACTTGCTTACAGAATCATCATGCATAATTTCGTCTTCTATCTATAACCTGCGATGAAAACTAAGATTGTCAAAGGTATGGGTCCCTTTGTAGCAAATGAATATTTAGCACTTTCCCTGAAGACCTGTACTGTTAAACGTCTCCAGAAATTTGTTTGGGAGAGCCTTGAATACACAAATTTACAATGACAGTAAATTGACAGCACAAACTGAATTGCTTCAAGTATAATAATGATACCCACCATTGTCTCTGGTCTGCATCAGAGATTTTAAATGAACTGGGAAGAATTTATTGACTCACCTACTCTTAATCTTATTCTAAAGGACCAATACCTGCTGTAAATCCCTAGAAATTTACTGTGGAATTGTTGTTTGAAGGTAACAGTCTATAGCATTGCTTCCACTTAAACATCTCTCAGCCAGGTTTTGAGCTATAAATTTATCATTTGAGAAGCCCTGAAAATGCTCATGTGAAATTGCATTCTGTAATGCACTGAACTAAGCACTAAACTGAGTTAATGCTAAAGTGCCCACACTGTTTTCGTATGTTAGAGGGCAAATCCTATTGCATATCACTGGATGGAAGGAGGTCTTTACTGGAATATATCCTAATATGACAGAAAAATTGGTAATTCAATGTCTGGAAAAAATATCATAATGAATCCAGCACAAGAAGGGAATAAACTCTAGTTTAAAACTAAGGGATAGGATGTTGATGTGTTCTCAATTTTAGAGGAATAAATGTGAAAGAAAGTCACATTTAGCAGAAAAAAGTGTTTAAACATTATTTTACTCTCACCACTTTATAATCTATATTTTACTCATAATTGATTTCACTAGTTTATCAGTTACACTGAACTCTGAACTTTGGAAAACCCTTTCTAGAAATAGTATTACTATCTTGAAATACATTATTATTTATAACTCTTAAATGTATATATGTCATAGATACAAATGTATTCCTCTCTTAAACATTAAAAAGAACCAAAACCACTTAATTTTCAGTTGAAATCATAGGTCTTATGAATAAAATAAAGGGAACTGAGTCCAAACTCTAAAAACACAAAAGCAATGAGATAGTCTCAGAATAAGCAATGTGGGAAATAGTATATTATTTAATTCTTCAAATGAGAGACCAAAGTTTCTAGTGTACAGATTGGGCTGCAGAGATTTCTGTTCACCTGTGTTTGAAGATGTTGAGCAGTCTATGACCAGGTCTGCAGTCTTTTTCTTTGTAAAAAATTTTTCAGTGAGGAATAAGCTAGACTTCATCAGTTTCCCACATATTTGTAAAATGGCACCTAATTTCTCCTTCTAAATCCAGCACATCTGGTATTAGATGAAACCAAACTTCATGCTTTGGACATTCAGAGATGAGTGAGGACATGTGAGTGGCTTGCACACAGCACTCCAATATGAAGATCTGTGCATGTACAGATTGTATCTAAACAAGAAAATCTGATTATTTTCACTCATTAGGTATGTAGATAATTTTTCTGAGCAGCCATACACATCAAGGAACAAAATGGACTCATTACATAGTCTACATCTTGCCTGGGAGGCCTAGCTCAATGAAAACCAAATCATAGGGGTTTTTGTTCCATTTTGTTTTTACAGGGAATGAGATTACATTGAACTTGGAATAAGAAATATGTGGCAGATTTCTTTTAGGCATCACTGGCCAATGTTTATTGTTTCTCCTTTCCAATTGCCCAATATTCGTTCAGGACAGGCTCACAAAAGATATTCAGAAACCTGGGAAATCTTATTTAGTCTGAGTGATTAGGAGAAATATCTACTTTTATGGGGTTTGTAATTATCTTCCTGATGAAATTTCTCTAGGAATATCAGTTTTCCTATAGGAAATGACATATTAGTTTGTACTTCAAATATGACCTTAAGCTTAATTCTTTTTTCCTTGCAACCTGCAATGTTTTACAGAATAAAAACAAAATATTCCCTTTCCAACAGGTGCCAGAAGTGTCAAAACTATTGTTTTGTGCAGAGATGGTATTTCCCTCTCTTCTGACCAATTAGAACACTACTGCACGTATTAGTGTTGCTCTAATATTCATTGTATCTAATAAACTGGGAAAAGGTTCCTAAATAAGGAAATTTTTTTCAATTGAGACTGCTCATATAACCATGCAAAACAAGAACATATTATTAGGAAATATCCTCAAAAACAAGTATTAAAATACCCATTGTTTTAGACCCAATAGAAACAAATCATCCTGTTACCTACTTGCTGCAGTTTTAACTTCGAGCAGAACTCCTGATGTTCATAATCAAATTATTTTGCTACTCTGAAAAGAATTCCAAACTGACAAGTAATTTCAATTTGAATATTATGCCATACTCTCAGACTGCAAAGCAGCAGTCACTGGTGAATTTCTATCTGAGACACTAAGATACATAACATTCAGGACCATACTCTGAAACCATTTACAGCTGTAAAGTTTACTTCCATTATCAAATGCACAAGTTTGACTTTAGTCACCAAGAATTATAATATTACCAACATACTTCTGTCTGAAATCCTAACAGTTATAGTTCAATGCAACACCATTCCTAATCCTGACAAATTTAGCAAATTTAGAGGAACATTTTTTTCAAGTTCAGTAATTTTAGGCTTTGTATATTCTGTGTATGGATCAGTTAACTCTTTGTGTAAGTTTCAAAAATCATAAGGAGAAGGAGTGAAACAAGAAAACATAAGTGCAGAAGATGTGCAAGACTCTACATGTCTAGACTCTTGAGGGTTTTAGCTAATTTAGAAAAGCAACCACTGAGTTTTCAGCATATAGTGTTTCTATAAACCAATGGGAAGACTAAGCAATTAAGAATCCTGTAAAGAAATTACCTTAACTGAACTCAAAATCAGACTAAACTCAATGCAAACTTTTGCAGTGAAAGACTTCTTGCTCTACAGTAAATCCTGGGACATAATCTTTTCCCAACCTTTCCCTGTTTTCCTCCTGTAATAGCCCCATAGATCCCTGGGTTCAGCCCTTTTACATTGTCAAAAGACCATCCCAAGTTATTTTGTCTCTCTACATTTTTAGATTAAATATTTTTCAAATGGTATCTTTGAACTGTTGTGTTCTGTTTGAGAGTGTTCTTCAACTATTCTACAGTTCCTATAAAACACCCTGTAGGAAGTTTATTGAATAGAAGCCCTCTATAAAATTCTCTGCCTACCTATATATTTTCTTGCCTATAAGTTAAGAACCATTCCTGCTAACTGGAACAGACTTTCTAAATAAATAAATAAAATAAAATAAAAATAAAAAGTTAATATTTTGGAAATAAGAAAGCGCCAAACAAAACCAACAACCCTCCCCCATCCTATTATATGTATGGCCTTCTTTTATTTTTTTAAAAAATTAAAATAAGACTACACTAACATTTCTTAATCCTGATTTTCATCCTATTATTTTGACAACATTGCAGGAGGACGTTGGCACAATAGCAAAACAAAAGAGAAAAAAAGTACAAAATACCTGTAACTCATGCAGGATACATTTTCAGTAGAGTAAAGCAGAGATTGTAGGAAGACTTTTATTTTCAGTTTCCAGAGTGACCCATCATTAAAATACCTCACTACAGATTTACAGGAGAAACATATTTACTATCAGGTAATGACTGCCCAGGGACATTGCCATTTTATCAACCTTCCCCTGGAGCAAACCTTGCATACATTCGTGTCTCTGTCAGGGCTATCAATCTCTGTATACCACTAAAGGACAAACTTGATTTTTGCCCAGACATTTTGTCTGTGCTTGAAAAAAAAAAATCAAAGCAGGATTATGTCAGGTTTGATTCCTGCCCTGGAGTACTGAGTAAGAAGAGTTCCTACAGTCTCTATACAGTTTTTATGGACACAATTAAAATACAAAATGTTACAGCAAAACCTTGCAATATAACCCATGTGAAAGAGGAAGCTTATGTGACTGGAAAATCCACAAAATACAGCACAATTGAGTCACAGCTGAATATGTATTTTGAACTCCTGTTAAAATTCAGGTGCATGTTGTTGTCTTCTAGAATTCAGCTCCATATGAATAACCTCATTAGAGAACAAAACCACTAATAAAAGTTGAAAAAAAATTAAAAATAAAAACCAGAGAAAGGCAAAGAAGACAGGTCAAAACCACTACATTTCATCTTTAAGCATTTCTAAAAAAATATTTTAGGTTTCAGTTAATTAACAACTGTCAGCATTCTTCTGGGGTGGGTACAGCTATGTCTGTGAAATTGCGGATTTTGTTCTAGCTTTATTTATTATCTTATTATGCTACACTGGGCATTTTTTTATTGCTTGATTTCTATTATTTGGGAATTTGCTCTGATTTCTTCCAAATTTTCTTTCCTGCTGGTAAAGAGATCTTTAGATAACTTAGATCTTTAGATAACCAGATTTTTAGATAATCAACTGTTGCTTGTTGTTCAAGCAACATATCCCAGAGTTACACCTCAAAAAGCATATGCAGACCATATTTCATCATGGAAAATTAGAATTTAACATCCTTAATACCTTGATAACTATATGTTCTATCATGTGAGACTATTAATCACATTGCATTAATCAACAGAATGAGGACAGACAAAATTCAGTTCACTGCTTCACAGATTATGAAGACATGGAAAAAATCTGAAAGTCAGTTACATGAGAATATGTCTGGTCAGACATACCAACATCTGGAGGTTAAAATAATTTGCTCTAATGGAACACAGTAGAAAGTATCTTCTGGTTTCTGAAATTGTCCAAGTTTGGGGGTTTTTGGTTTTTTTTTTTTGTTTGTTTGTTTGTTTGTTTGTTTTCTTTTTTAACTCTGGAAATTTCACCATAGCAAAGGTAATATGCAGTATCTGCACAGAGTTAAAATGAAGAATTATGTAATTTACTACTGCACAGTAATAACATTAAAGTTGCCATATTTTCCAAAGAACAAGAAGGATAAAAAAGTAAGAAAAACTGGAATAAAAATGTGTGAACTTGAAATAACTCTTATGCACTGAAAATCAAATGTTTATACTCCTTAGATTTCTATTTCCTTAATTTGAAAAGACTTTCAGATGTTTTTATGAGTGAAGATAATTTACTGCTCCCAATCAGCATCGAAGCCTCTGAAGATACAATTTAACAAAGCTGTTTATTATTCGTAAACAGTTATTAAATATTTCCTCAAAATTTGTAATGCATTAAGAGGCAGTTAATGAAATGATGCATATTCTTTTATTTCCTCCTAAAACATTTTCTCTCCTCAAAATTTTAGGGTGTTTTTATAACCCAGCTTGAAGTGAAATTGAATTACATGAAATGACTGATTGTCAAGGACATCTGAACAAATGAGGTATTCATTTTATTCAGAATCCATTGAAGGATTTCTTGACGTTTTTATTTAATTTGCTTCATATCAAGCAGCTAAGCTCTCCTTTGAGACACATCACAGAAGAAAAAAAGTTCTCACAATCTTTCAGAGTTTGACAGAATGCCTTGATATTATTCCATTTCTTTCTCATAGATAAATAGAGACCAGTGTTGTCATTGAAGTGCTCTTTGCCACCAGCTGTCTAGTCCCCTGGGCATAGGTACTCTATATACATCAAAATCTAAGAATGATGATAAATAAATCAATTAGAGTACTTTGGAGTTAATGATATATATGTTTGGAGAATACAGGATGTATAAATTGTTTTATTTATGTAGAGCTATTTGTAAAAGCTGTTTAAAACCACAAGCTCTTCCTGTGGTTTCTAACAAATGTGCTGACTGCTTAGGGTAATGTCAGTTGTGATGCCAACCATTGGAACTCACAAAGATGTATTATTTTTAAACCTAAGGGAGTATTTGAAAAGTTCAAAGTAATTCAAGTAGTTTTATGACAAAGAAAAGCTTAAAAAGCCATATTTAAAAATATATAACACAACTCAGCAAACATAGAGTTGAGTATATTTTCAGGTAATTTAATGTTTGTTTTAATGCAATTTTTAAATTCTCACTTCCCTCTTGGAGTCTATTCACAGCAGTTTCTTTCTTCATAAATTGCTTTAATTTTCTTTAACTAGTTAGCACTACTTTTCAACAGTTATTTTGTATTTTTGCACATAATGAATACAGACTTTAAAAATGTTGTTGTGACCCTTTAATATTTGTCACTGGACAAGGCAGTATTACCTAAGGCCATTTGTATGAAAATGAAAAAGTACAGTATGATTTATGGAAATTTTTTATTATAATCACAGATATTTTTCAAGAGGCCCATATTATTGCATTATGTGGGGGAGGTGGAACCAGACAGATTTCCCAAGTAATATGATTTAGCAACCAGTACTTTCCTTAACAATTTTTTCAAGGTATGTTTATGGAGACTGCAAGGTTAGGTAGCAAGTTGAGGTTTCTTCACTGAGAAACTTGCTCAGTCATACAGGAAAGGAACCAATTTGCTGAGAAGTACTGAAGAATTCCATGACAAGAAAGGAGCTTTTCATAAATACCAACAGATTAAAATTAAGGCATGGAAGCCTAGTAGAAATTCATGTGTGTGAAAAAATGAGTCAGGAGACTGGGAAATTGCTGAGGAGCTGTTCATCTATGTGCAAACACTTCCCCAATACTCCAGCACAGTTCAGAAGGTTGGATTATCACAGTGGTGTGACAGCCAGCCGTGAAACAAAAAGTTTGCTGGAGGCTGGTATTTACTACCCACTTGACATTTAAAAAAAATCCGCAGAGTTTTCCTTCATAGATTTTTTTCCTAGCTCAGTGATGTAGACTGCTGCCTTTATCCTTATTTACTCTCTCAATTTCTTTCAGTACGTTATCTAGCTATGTACTGTCAGTACAAAACAGATAATTAATCTGCTGAATTTCTGCAGAAGACAGAACCAAATAAAAGCATGAAGAAATATCATAAAGAATAAATAGACTAAGATATGAATAATAAATATGACAATGAAATTCTATTTTTTTCAGGGTCCAAACAGATTAAAAAGGCAGTCAATGTTTGGGCATTTTAATTTTGAAAAAAATATTACCAAAAAGATATGTTATACGGATTCACTATGTTAAGTCAGTAAAATTAAACAAACACCTGAAACTCAATAATTAACAGAAGTACTAAACCAGCAAAAGAAAACAGGAAGTGATAAATTAAAAGAGCAGCTTTTTGCTGCAGAGGTTACATGCTATGCAGAAGGAAATTTAAATTTGCTATGATGAAAAAAGCAGCTTAATTCCATTATAATTGGTGAACATATTTTAAATTTACTCTAGTAAACTAAGTCATCTGTGTTTAAATCAGGAGTTTGTAATGTGTTTGTAGCATAGGACTAATATTTGTTTGAGAAAAAGTTATAAGTAAGATAAAAGAAAGCTCTCAAAAGTTTCTCTCTCTTTCTCTCTTTGATTTATGTATGTGTGGATTCACATGAGCTGAATTGTTGTGAGGAACTAGAAAGCATAATCAAACGTAGAACACCTTGGAAGGAAGGAAAATAACAGCCATTTTCTCTGTTCCTTTGAGACATGGCAGAGATTGACACCACGTCTCTGCAAGCTCCTTTTGGGCAGTTGTAGAGAGTGATAAACCCTCCCCCGAGCCTCCTTTTCTCCAGGCTAAACAACCCCAGCTCCCTCAGCCACCCCTCATCACATGTGTTTTCTACACCTCTAGCAGCTTGACTGCCCTTCTCTGGACTCACTCCAGCCCCTCAATGTCCTCTTTCCAACAGAGAGGCCCAGAACAGGACGCAAATTTGAGATGTGGCCTCAAGAGTACCGAGTACAGCTGGACAATCAATCCCTGCCCTGCTCCTGCTGGCCACACCTGGATGATCCAGGCCAGGATGCCATCGGCCCTCTTGGCCGCCTGGGCACACCCTGGATCATGTTCAGCTGCTGCTTGCCAGCACCCCCAGGTCCTTTTCTGCTGGGCAGCTTTGCAGTCGCTCTGCTCCCAGCCTATAGCACTGCCTGGGGCTGTGGCAGTGGCAGATGCAGAACCCAGAATTTGGATTGTCCTTCTGATCCTTCTTGTAGGTGGGCCTCATATTTGCTATTTTCCAGTCAACTGGGACTTTTCTAGATAATCAGGACTGTTGGTAAATAATTGAGAGAGGCTTTCACCATCTCCCTGTTGGGTGCATCCCATCCAGGCCCAGACTTGTGGGTATCTGATTGGCACAGCAGATCACAAACCATTCCATCCTGGATTATGGGGGTATCACTCAGGTCCCCATCCCTAACTTCCAGCTCCAGGAGTTGGGTATCTCAAGTACTACTGCTTTTGGTGTTAAGATTGAGGCAAAGAAGGCAATATTTCAGACTTTTTGTCATCCTCTGACACTATGGCATATTATGCACCCAGAAAAGTATGAAGATTCTCCTCCTTTTTCTGCCAGTGTATTTAAGGAAACTTTTTTGTGTTGTATTTAACCACAGAGGCCAAACACATGAATAATCTCCTGGCATCTTGCAGCCGGTCTGGATGCCCCATGTGACATTTGCCAGTCCCTGGTGGATGTCCCTGGTGCCTGAGAGTATCAGTGTGGCAGTAGCCACTTGTGTTGAGGCAACTGAACTGTGCCCTAAGGCAACAGACATTGCCTATAAAGGAGATGTGCTTCTCTCTGTCAGTGACAGAACATCAGAAGAGCAAGGTGGAGTAACCGTACTAAACAGAATACACCAAGAGGTGTCAGTTTGCACTTCAGCCTTTGCAGAGCTAAATATTCTCACAAGGTCTGGATGTTCTAAATGAAATGCCTCCATGAACAACTTCCCTTTGCCATTTTCTACAGAAAATGCACGCATATACTGAAAAATAATAAAATCATGTTTCTTAAATTAATCAGAATATTTTTATTTAGTTTTTTTTTCCACGTAGTACCCAGAAACAATGCTTTCTTACCATCATTTCTCAGTGTCAGAGGCGTAGGAGGACTCAAAACTCTGGCGTTTGTCACTGTGTTTTTCACCAGGCATATGTAGCTGCCAACATCGGATGTTTGCACCTTGGATATGTAGAGATTGCCTGTCTCCTGAGAGATGAAACGCCTGCTGTCTTCTGCCACAAAAGATGGGAATTCATTAAATACCCAGCTATAGATGATCTCTAAAAGAACACAGAAAGAAAATAAGATAAAGTAATTGCAGAAACAATACTGTGTCATGTTAATAGATACACCAAATTAATGTTCATTAGCTTTATTTCAATAATGTATGGGGAGAAAAAGTTAAAGATTTTAAAAACTTTTAATTTGTTTGGTTTAGAATTTAAGAGGATATTTTTTTTTTTCTCCCCTTGGGAATTTGAAAGTATCATAAATGTTGAATCCACGAGTTCCTTGTGAAGGCAGAATTAGTGCAGGTGAAATAATTAATTTATACATCAGACTCAGAAAACAGCAATAAGATATTAAATAAATCCCTTTTCTAGTCTTTTGGGCCAAACCAATAATAATATCCAAAGAATTATTTTCTCTGCTAGGTCAGATTTGCAGGGAAATATGTCAAGATGATTCTTGCAGAGCTATGCAAATGCAAATGTGTGTGTATAAACAGGTTTCATTCTGAATGTTTGTTTTTAAAGTCACTAGATTGTAGTAACTTCTCCACATACCTTGTAGGTAATATTACTGCTTTATAGTTCTATCTTTTACATCTGCTTCATTGAAGAATTCCTTAACCTTTCCTTTATGCAGCTTAAATCCCTATGATCAATTAATAATTCCTTAAATCAAAGCTACCAACAAATCATTGACTTTTAAAAATAGCAGCTAAATCCTTTCCCTTGGTTCTTATTTTTATCCCGTGAATCATCTATTCTATTTACCTGAACATTATATACTTTTCCCTTTATAGTCATAATAATTAGTTGAGGGAAAAAAATGTTATTTCCTATTATTCTGCATGAGATTATATCATGATTTAATAAAAACCTAGATTCATTTATGCCTCAGAATTAGAAGTATCAGTAAAGTTAATGAGATTCTGATTTAGCAGGATGTTCCTTGCAGGGAATTATTCATGTGGAGTTTCACCAACTCTGACTTTAAAGCCTTAACCCTATGTATACTTCTTTACGGGTTCTCCTTTTGAGCTTATTTTACATTGTTTCATTCTTTCTTCACCCTTGGAAAAAATATTGCTCACTACTTAAACTGGCATATCCAATGAAAGGTTATTTGTTCTGTAATCTCCCTCCTGTAGCCTTCAAAAACCTGGCTTCAAAATGAGAAAAGCTGAAGTTAGTCCAGGAGTATAAAGTTCCCACTACTGCTCCAAGACACAAACTGCTCCACTGGTATAACAAATTTCAAGCTTTTAGACTGAAATTTCTTGTGTGGCTACTCATCTTCAGCAGCAACAGGAAGACAGTAATTTCAACTATGTCAGTTTGGTTCTCTCATACTTTCATATAAAGTTAGTTAAAATAAAAGAGTCAAAGGGGTGAGAGGAAACACCTCAAAATTTAAATTTTGCTATGTAGTTTCCTTTTAGTTATAGGAGAGGAACTGGTGTAAGAAGTGTGAAACATACTACATCTTAGCCAGGTGTGCACTTTGACTGTAACAGTACAGAGAGAATTAGGAATTCCAACTGATTTGTCCTTTCTATCCTTGTGTTGTACTATCCCCAGACACCGTGGTGAGAAAGGAACAAAGAGGCCAAATCACTGCTTTTTCAACCAATATAAGCAAACAGTGCATGTAGTGCTAATAAGATGCAGTATCTTCTGAATCAATTTTTAGGAAGTTTATTCTAATTTTGAAATCAGATGAAAACTCTCTCCTAAAAAACCCTTGTGGTATCAATATAAAAATGCTATGTTAAAGGACTGAACATACTTAGCTGACAGGAGGGGAAGACTGTCTCAAAATCTCAAAATGGGGACTTAAATTGCACACATTGACTTTTTACTAAAATATTTTTTAGATTTATTTGTAATTCTGGGGGCTACATAGGACTCTAAGGAATTAAGATCTCTCAGAGAGTTCTCTGAGTGTTCAGATTTTCCTTCCTCTTCTGTTATGTTTTAGGCAAAATACTAATTATGCCCCAAATATATCTTGGAAAATTTTATTACCACATTTTACCATAATGCTTTATCTGGCAAAAAATGATTCATGGCAGTACAAAATTCTACAAAATGATGATGAATACACAAGTTCAAGGAAAATACACAGGCTTTAACTGAGGACCTGTTACCAATTCAAATGGAAAGTAATCAGTCTCACTAATTGCTCTGGTTTAAAAGTAGTTCAAAGCAAATCCAAAACAGTCATCAGTGTGGGTTCACTGGCAGTTCACACAGAAGAGAATTTTCTCCATTCATAGCCTAAAACCACTTACAATTAATTATTCATTTATTAATTAGAATTAATACTAAAGAACAGATTTCAGGCAATAAATTTTTGTGCCTCTAAGGAAATAAAATACTTAGTCTGTGCTGGTGTTGAATCCAGGGGGATACTGTCATTTTGGCACGTTCTTAATTATTTTTGCTGTTAAAAATGGCGTGATGGATGAATGTGTACTGGCAGAGTGTACTGAGACAAAAAATGTAACAGAACTCCTGCCAAACCTGAAGCTCAAACCCTTTATGATATAGAGCTGTAGTTAAGGCTTTTTTTTTTTTTTAATGCACACCTAGAGCATCTGTATTCCAGCCAGAAGCCCAAACTCTAAAGTCCAGAAGAAAGTGTTAGCGGTTTACTTCTTGATTCTTGTCAGCCCACTGACATTGAAAGAATTGCTCCTAATTTTCATTTCTAAAATGCAAAACCCCAGGAATACCCTTTAAAATACTTGAAGAATGCAAAATCTGAATGCTCAGATCTAGAATGCAGCTGGAATTCTTGGTCTCCTTTGCAGGTGAAAAGCCCCTTTGACACTTCACAAATTTTTTTTCTCCTGTTAAACCTGGTTAATGAGTTCAGCAGATTCTTAAATAAAATTTTGAGGGTCATGTCCATACACTATGCACAGGTTTCAGTGGAAATATCTCAGGAAAATGTTGCAGACCAGTCAGAAACAACCACAGCTGGCTTGGGATCTGGGGACCCCACAGTTTTTAGCTGACAGAAATAGATGGATTATCTTGCAGAAGTGATTTCACAAAAGGGTGTTCACAGAATGACTGCAATTAAGGGAAAATGGGTGTACCTTGACATTGATCCATTGTGCAAATATCTCACACTTCTAAATTTGCAGCCCAAGAAGAGGATGAATCATGCATCGCTGTTCACATTCTTGGACTCTGACTGTTTCTACTTCATATGCCAGCAAAATTACAAGTTAGAGTTTGTAAAAAACAAAATTGCTAGCAAAGGCTGGCCAAGTACAAAACCTGGGGGTTTATTTTGTTTTGCTGGTTTGTTTTTCTACTGTCAGTTTTTAGCATAAGCCAATACCCACGTGACTGCAAAGACACATTGAAAAAAACCAAACTAATAAAAAGACAATAATAGAGAATCAATATTTAAAACATAGCTGTCTCTCTGTAGACAAATGTTTAATCTATACTGTACATGCACAATAAAATATTCTGAAACAGTGGATGTAGTTACATGTCACAAGTCCCACAAGAGTTCAGCACAGCAGCGCATGTAAACCACAAGAAGAAAGGTATTTAAATATTATCTGAAATCCTCCTCATACAAAATGGTAAACTGCTGGGTGAACTTTCAGGATTTGAGAAGAAGAAGCCGAAGACCAAATGGATGATGCCAGGTCTATTTGTACACTGTTCACTGCAGTTTTTACTGAACTTCAAGCCTGAATTTTACTGTAATGGTTTATGCTACAAGATTTTAGAACCAGTGTCATTTGGCCAAACACAAATGCAACTGCCATTACATTATTTTTCAATGGGATATTGTACTCCAGAGGTGCATCTCAAGCCTGACAAATAATGTTGACCTTCAAGAAATTTTTAAGCTAAAAGTCAGTGCCACCAAAATTTAAGTAAACCAAACCAGAACTTTAAAAACAGAAAGTAATTACTTTAGATATGGACCGTATGAAGTCATCTGCTTTTGAGAAAAATCTTAGTAAATGTTTTTTCCATGCTGTACACAATTTGCTTTTAATGGGGAAAAATAAGTTTAAGACAAAAGAGAAAACTAAACACTGCATTATACATAAGTTTGGAGTTTTTTTCAGAACATGTGCTGAGGTTTTTTTATTTTTATGCCCACCTTTTTTATTTTTAATGTGACATCAATGACAAAATGACAAAGGGGATGCAGAGCCCTTCCTCAAAATTACAGCTGTCTGCCAACTTAAAGTATACACAGATACTTTGCGTCAACACAAACAGAAAAAGAGAATAAAAAGACGGAGAAATTATGTATTGTAGAATAGTTGCAAATGGATGTGCGGTGGGCTGAAAAAGTCTTCTGCTGCTATATTCTCTTATATATAATGGTGTAAAAATTATATAAGTCATTTTGGTAACTGCAAAACTGATAGTTCCTTTTATGAATGACCAACCTGGTTTACAGAAGGATGTCTCTAAGGAAATATTTATCTTTTTTTTCTGAAGATGATTTGGAAAGCCTTCCTATTGTAGCCTTCCTAATGTCCAATTTCTTTCTATATTTTATTAAACACTTTTTACTAGGCTATATAGGTCAAAATCTGGGTCATTTTGTGATGGAGTAGTAAGAAGAGCTCATCTATTTCCTGACATAATTAATTTATAGTCTGAAATCTTGCTTACTATAATTTCTTAAATGATTTTTGTAGTTCTGTTTTCTCTGCTAAACAACACTAATTCCTAAACTGTCACAATGTGATGTACTTCCCATAATGGATGAAGCTGGAATACTCACATATCAGCATTTTTCCTAGTGCTTTTGGAGATATTCTGATGCAGAAAATGTCAGCACTATGGCAATGTAAAAGTGTTCCTGTCACTGTGGGTCAGTATGAAATAATGCCTGAAGTATTGTAAAGAGAGCTGTGCTGAAGCATTCAGATAACACCAAATATTCACTCCTGTGTTTGTTACTGCCTGAATGTTTTCCAGATTTGCTGCAGGGATTTTCTCTTAAGAAATTGCTCCATTCATCCTTTTAACATGAGGTTTCTGGACAGCCTTTTCAGCAGCCCTGTTAGCTAAGTGGTATTTTGGGTCCAAGTGAAGACATAACAAGAAGGTTGTTATATAAACTCTATTAAGGTCACTGAAAACCTAAGTGTCCTTAACATGGCTAAATTTTGCCTATTCAAGGGCAAAGCATGCAAAATAGCCATGCCATAATTGCACTTCTGTGGAGTTACAATGTTTGTACAAGAAATAATTCCAGCTCTAGACTTCATTTTGTTGTGTAGTGGGAGAGCCTATTGGAAAAATATATTTCTCTTCATCCACATAGAATTTTGTTTGATTACTCTAATTCCACAAGATGGCAGTACTTGATGAATAAATGGCATTGATGCCTGATGACAGACAAAATCAGAGATAATCTGGAAGTTTTTGCAAATCTGAAGAAGTTTTTATTGCTATGTTTTAGTTGATAAGTAAAGCAGCAAAAAGTAAACTCAATATTACAGGCTCAACTTACTATATATTATATTAAATGTATGTATAAATTTCAAATATATTATTAAATATATATATATATATGAAATATATTGAAATATTTATACCTATCCAATGAAATTTTCAAGATGGATTTCCCTTAGCATTTATAACTGTACTGTTCGAATGAAATAAACTGTCAGGATATATATAGGCCTACATCTCCTCTTCTGAAAATATAAAGCCTAATTTAATGCTAAGCCCGGCTTTGAACTTTTCCCTCACAATATTAGGTACACTATCCAGAGAATAAGGGTGCAATATGCAGTACCCTCTAATAATGGGGAACACTTCACATTAAGAGGGAAAAGAGGCTTCTTTTTAGCTAAAATGAATGAAAAAAATGGGTTGTTCCTCCATCCTCCCAGTGCAACCACATAAATAATTGTGATGCATTTCTCTGTGCTGCTATGGTTTATTATCAGTGCTCAATAATCTTCCAAGAAAATATTTAATGAACATAATTTATTTGTTGCATTGTAACACACCCACATGGAGTAAACAGATATTGTCGATTTATCAGTTAGCAATTAAATTGGTTATTTCCTTCTCTGGAGGCTTTGTATCTACTGCTCACTTATCTGAAACACAATTCTACCAATCACATGTTTGTCTTTCTTCAGATTCAATTACAGTGATAAATCTCCAAATATTTTCTTTCTTATAACCACTCACAGAGTTAAATAGCTAAAGATATTCTAGAAAAGGTAAATGTACTGTCAGGATTCATCTTGTTCTGGAGGATGCAAATATTATTTTGTTGTTACCAGTGTAGACAGCCAATGTAGTCTCATTTGTACTTTAATATTCATGAAATGTAGCCAGTCACTGAAGCACATAAAGACTAATGAAATGTATTTCTCATACATGCACTCTTTAAAGAGACCACATAGCTTACGACAAAAAATACAGCTTTGAAAAGATATTGGATTATCACATGTATTTGATTGTCATTGGTATGATTCTCATAGTAAAAAAGAAACTTGTTCCAGAACGTGTCAAAATACTGTTATCAAAACCACACATTATTCAGGCCCTTCTTCTGCCTTCAGGCAAGACCAAATATTCTCAGCACGCTCTAAAAGAATGTTCAGTGATTTATATTCCTAAATTTAGATCTTCACAATAACCTATTTTTATTGGATAATTGGACAGGTTTTTTTAATATTTATCTATATTATTTTTTAATACTGTTTATTGCCTTTAACAAATACCATATTGGAAGTACTGAAAACACATTACTGGAAAGCAATATTAAACTTTTGCAGCTACAGTGGAATACTATGACCCCTGTGCATATCAAACTTTCGTTTGCAAGGCTGGATCAGCCAAATCTCTTCAACTTTTCTTCAGAAGTTCTGATTTTTAATCTTTTATTTAATTTTATTGTTTTCATCTCCTCTGCTTTCTACATCTTATAATGTAGGACCCAAAGTTGGACATCAACACTACTGAACAGTGGGACAAGAGTAACTCATACTCCACAGGTAGCAGCTCTCTTAGGGTGTCCTAGAATTCTACTACTGAATTATCCATTCTACTAAGTCTTCTGTTATTTTTTTAATTGCATTTAATTGCATTTAATTGCATTATTTTATTTGTATATTTGATCTTTGATAAATAGAGCAATGTGAATTTTGCTGAATTTAGTGTTATTCCTCGTGAGCCATTTATCCAATACACTGATCATTTTTGCTTTTCATTCTGTGCTCTGCAGTAATTGTAATCTCTTTCAGGAGTCATTCTCAAATGCTAAATATGCCTTTCTTTCCTCTAGGACACACACACTTTCAAAAAATATAATTTATTTTCATATATATTCTCAGTAACCTTCTCATGTAAAGAAATGTTTAGACATACTTTAAGGTCATTTTATCAATATACATTGTTATTTTATGTAAATAAAGAAGATATTTAAATCACAGAAATTTGTGGGAGAAGAGCCTGATAGGAGAAACAAATAAAGTTGTAATAATATTTGAAAGCATTTTTTGAGGAAGACAAACACTGGAAACAGAAAATTCTCAAGACAAGGCAGAAAAAAACTACATAAAAAGTTTGAAATTTATTTTTTTGAAGCAATTAAGAGATTTTAAACAACAACTCTGTTATTTATATTCTTTTATTTTTTAGGTAGGAATGGAAATCAATGCTTATATAGAAAATTCCTGTATGCTCCATATAAATTGATGTTCTGTGGTTTATCACACAACAGGTAATACAAATGCCACTGTATATTGTTATTTTCTGCGAAAAGTAGGAAAAAAATAGGTGATAAAGAGCAACAAAGTAAATAATGTAAATAATTAATACTAGAGAATCACTATTGAAACTACTGAAAAATCCACAGCCAGCAGGAGCAGGGCAGTGACCGTCCCCCTGTGCCCAGCACTGCTGAGGCCACAGCTCCAATCCTGTGCTCAGTTCTGGGCCCCTCAGTGCCAGAGAGACATTGAGGGGCTGGAGCGTGTCCAGGGAAGGGCAGCGGAGCTGGGGAAGGGTGTTTAGCAGAAATCCTGTGAGGAACCTGCCTGGGAGTATTTAGGCTGGAGAAAGAGAGGTTTGGGAAGATCTCAGTCTCTAAAACTACCTGAAAGGAGATTGCAGCCAGGTGGGGGTCAGTCTCCTCCCTCAAGCAAAAGCTGAAATGATAAGAAGAAACGGCCGCAGGGTGTGCCAGGGGAAATTTGAATTGGATATTAGAAATCCTTCACCAAAAATGCTGTGGAACATTGGAACAAGCTTTCTAGGGAAGTGATGAATTCACAAATCTTGCAGGTATTTAGAAGACATATAGCCATGGCACTTAGGGTTGCTGGATTCAATGATCTTAAAGGGTCTTCTCCAATCTAAATGATTCTATGATTAGTAATTTCCAAAGAGAAGAACTAAATTTGGTCTGTCATTAGAAAGGGTAATCAAGATGATACACATCATTAAAAATGTATCTGTTTCAATCTTAGATGAAATAGTTCAGTGGGTGATATGAGATTTGATTAATATCTAATTTAAATGGTGAGATATAATTAACAGTATTGGAAGAAAGTGTATCTAGTCAAACTAACCCATTTTTATAATTCTTTGTATTGACCAAGAGAGCAAAGTTTCTGTAATGGGTCCAGAATTCAAATTCATACTTTGTAAAAGAACATATTGACTAAAATATTAGAATAAACCTAAAATTAACTTACTGTGCATTGAAGGGAATAAAAGCTGACTGCACAGCATGATCAAGAGGACCAGATGTGGAATTCTTTGTCCTCTGCTGCTGACCATTTTAACAATTAAAAGAAACCTATGCATTTGTAATCACTGATCTATAGGAAATAAAAGATTTGTCAAAGGCAAAAATGCAAAAAACATCACTGACAAACTCTGATTTAGATAGCTTGTTATTATTAGAAACTTCTTAATGATGGAAATGTGTTGAATCTACAAGCTGATTGTTTCTTAATAATTTGAATGAACAAGGATTCTGTGGTAATGCTTAACTAACTGTTGCATTCATATGAAAAGTGTGGCACTGGAAAATAATGAATATGTTGTTTAATGCTAGGAAAACATCACTGTGTAGAATATGTGTGGAAATTATTTTCTCTGGCAAAACCTTCGACAGAATTTAAAGTATTTTTAAAATTTTTTTTTCCATTCTCACTTTAGGTTTCTCTTGTTCTCTGATCGTGCTATGACACTTGATTTTCTCTATGATTGAATGACACTGGTGATACTTACTGCAGCACTCTCTGCTCTCCTCTAAGTTTGATGCAGTGGTGAGTATGATGAAAAATCCTACTCCAGAGCTTTGTGGCTTGTAGTGAACCCAGAGTCCCGCACCCAAGGGGACGACTGCTTTTCATGGAAATTTCATTTTATGACTACTTCAATGATGCCAATAGATAGTGCATTTTGAAGGCATAAATAGGAAATTTTTCAAAACAGTAAAACAGAAGTAATGTTTGGATGATGATCATCCAAATTTACAGAATATTGCTCTGTCTTAACTCTTTTTCAGCTAAGAGATGCAAAATGTGTAATTTTCCTTATTCAGCAGAAGAAACTCTGAAAAGCAAATTCTGTAATTTGGCTACAAATGCTCACTAGTACTTCAATTATAGTAGTATCAGTCTCTCAAGGACTTTATATATATGTTTCAGTTCAGTTTCTTGTTCTTAAAAGAAAGAAGCAATTTAAATTTGTCCCTTTACACCTCAGTCACCTTGATTCCTAATGCCAGGAAGGATTAATAGTAGCAGAAAGATTTCTTTAACAAGATTTAAATTCAGGCTTCTGGGTATAGAAATGGAAATAAAATGCAAGTGGAGCTCTAGTTTATACTTCAAACCACTCTTTTAGCAGAATTCACCATTCTATACATGTAGTTGTTGTCATAGGAATTGTACTGTCAAAACGTAGGTTCTTGGAGTCTGTGGAGTTACCCTTGCATGACTGTACACAGTGAACTTAAGACATAGCCCACTGCCTCTCTGCTTTATATTCTCTTGATATTAAGTGTTTTAATATAAATATAAAGGCTTTTGCTGGGTCTATTTGCAGGTCAGTGCTTGGTGAATTCCACCATGGGCATAACACAATATGATTGATGAATCTTTCTCAGGCCTGCTTCTTTGGTCCTATAGTATTTCTTACCCTAAGGCAATAAAAGGAAGTGACTTTCCAGCAGCCCTGAATCAAGCCATAGTCAAATTGATATCTCCACTAACACATAGTTATTTTAATTTCTAATGTTTGTTCCTCTTCTCACCATTTCTTTTTACATCTAAAAGAAATGCCAAAAGACACACACCAAACTTTATAGCCAATGAATGCTTAGGACTTTTGTGGGTGATCATCAGGGACAGGCAGTTATTCTCTCATACTCCCTCTGAATATGATTGTCAAATATGTAAAAAACTCAAACAAAGTAACAGTATAAATTTCATAATCCCCCAGATGTTAAAGGTCTAGTGCTCAGCTCCTTCTTGATGTATTTTCTAGTCTTAAATGTACCAAGGAATGTATTGGCAATTACATTTTTCTGAACATAATGGAATTGGGGAACATATGCCTCAGAGAATAGCATAAAACCAATTTTATAGTTCAAAAGAAATTTTTTACATACTAAGAATGATGGTGACAGATGATTTTTTTCCGCCTTAATTAAAAAATAAAGTGCAGACAAAGAGGAAGAAACATGTCACATTAGCAAATTGCCCCAGAATGCTGATATTGCTGTTCAACCATGTTGTACAAATAAATCACCACAAATAACGTCAGCAACAATAAATCATTTAAAGTCTAACAGTGTTGAGAATGCAACTCCTACCTGTTTCTACATACAGACATTACTCGGTTGCATCCCTCTGCACACTGTTCTGCACTGCTGGAAACCCAGTGAACTGCTTCCACCCATCTTCTACTTGTCACATAATTGTTGTTGAGACATAATATGTAGCCTTCTATTGTCTTATTTTTAGCCTAGACCACTCTCACAGGATTATGTATTCCCTCCTCAAACCCTCAGCAATAGCAAAGTGAAACATTTTAAATAGGTATGATGTGTCCCATTGCACATAGGTATCAAATGGAAGAAGGTATTTGTCCAACTCTCCTATTCTTTTTGTTTATTCTAAAGGAAATATCATTAATAAAATAATGCAAACAGCAGGCAGTCTGTCACTCTTTTCTGCTGACTATGTACGTTATTTTCAGAAGTCTTATTCTGTTTTCCAAATCCATTTTCATTTAGGAGTAGGAAAGAATTGTGACATGATGCCTGAAGATTTTTAGCTTTCTCATATACTTGTAGCTTTGTAGATTTTTAATATATAGCTATATAGCTTGTAGCACTTTCTGACACTTTAGAATGGGAGTTATCCTTTCTCACATATTATGCCACACTCTTGAAATTCTGTTTGGTTTTCTTTTCAAGGGGAGCAATTTCTAACAAGAACATACTGCTTTGCACCAGAAGTTGGGAGACATTACAAGATACAGGCCTAAGAACTCCAATGGAGCAGGTCCAAGGGTGGGTTAACAACCCTTCTCCCTTTGGATGTACTGTCCAGATATACTAATTAGTTAAACTTACAAAAGTTGGGAAAATTCAATCCTCTGTGTGCACATAAGCATATTTTGTTCACCTGAAAGGTTTAATTTTAAAACTGTCATTTTTGTTATCAATTTCAATATCATTTGGAAAGTTTCCCTTCTGATTCTTGGCCACAAAAGATCTGGATCTTATAAAATCACAAGATATGGATTGTAAATCAGTGCAATTTTAGTCTTTCTTTGATGTTTTCTTTATAGATCATCCACTGTTATCCTCTGGAAAATAGGTATTGCTTCTTTCTTCTCACATTTGAGAGAGGTGAGAATAGACTCTTCAGGATTGAAACTAGCTTGCTAAACTCCTAAAGACTTTGTGGTTCTGCAGGAAAAGCCAAGCTGTCAAATACTTTATCAGTATTACCTATATCCTTCTTTTCATTCTCTCTTCCTACTCCTGAATTTTTATCCCTGCAGTCTCCTATAGCACATTTTCTCACTTTTTGAAAAATAGCATGGAAATTAATGCTTCAATAAACTTTTAAATTAAGTAAAATTTTCTTGTTGCAGGTGTTCCACTCTGGGGCAGTAGCATCAAAACAACAGGAAGTGTATCAACTGGCTAAAGAAGTCATCACAATGATTTTAACAGTATTGAAACAGAGCATAAGAACATGGGAGATAGAATGGGTAATCAAATTATCAGAATTAAGAGTGACATTAATTATTGAATTGTTAAAAAGATGGCATTTTGGTCATAAAAAGTCACCTTTTTACTATTACTGGTCTGGAAAACAAAATTTGTTTTTAGAAGATAGAGAATGTACATGTGCTGCTGTACAGTGATTCAGATCTGGCTATAATCAGATTGCTGTCTGCACTCTTACATTATTATGCTTATACCTATCCAGTCATTTTCTCCTTGAAAAATCTAAGCAATTGCCTTTAACATATTTAATGTTAAATTACAGCTGCCTTCATGCCACTCATAATTTTATAGTATAGGAAAAAAACCCATAATACATCCATATATGTATATATATATGCATTTCTAAACAATTTCTAGTTTTCCATTTGAAAAAGAAAAATGCAAACGAGATATCCCAACCATTCTAACCACTTAATTTATTTGGAACAATCTTCCTGAACTGATTAAATTGGGCTTTATGAAAATCTATGTCTCATTAAGCTTTGAATCACCTCAAATGGTTGTAAGTTCACTTTCATACTTAAAAAATAAAAAATAAATGACTTTATTATGTAGAGAAACTTGTTAATAAGATCTGGCAGAACTCAGATCAGCTCTGTCCAAAGCCTTCTGCCTCTGAATCCAAACTGGTCTCCTAACATTTGCAGTAGTCATCTCTACCAGAATCACCATTGAATTCAGCTAATTATGCCTAGTGTGGGGAGAACTGCATTTTCTGAAAACTCCCTAGTTTTCATCCTGGTTTTTCTCATTTCTTTCTCTGTTTCCTCTTGTTTCAGCTGTCTGACCAGCATTGTATTTCTGGCTTCTTCTCCTTAGTTGCACAGATTAATGAGTGCATTCTCACTCTATTCTTTTCTGTGATAGGGAGAGGTAATTAGGATTAATTAGGAATTTTCTAACTTGAACAAAATGGGCCTTCTGATATTTAGCTAGTTGACATGTTAGTGAAATGGTATTTTTCCAGGCATCAGCTTAGTAAAACATTGCATATAAAGAGTGAATGGGTTCTGATGGGAAGGTTACTAGGAATGGGTCAGGTCTGGGGGAGCCCTGCACCTCTGAGATGGTAACTGCTGTGTGTGACATCAGTCTTAAATCTGTGAACCTTGGGCTGCTGCTGTTTTACAAATTGTGTAGCCATTGCCACAGAAAGCATTTGTGCAACACTTTAGTTGGGACTTTCCAACACAAGCTGAGGAAAAGTGGATTCGATACCCTGAGCATCCATTTCTGTTAAACCTGGCAGGCCAATGCTGTCTGGTTTAACCCCTAAACTAAGAGGTTTCTGCTAGTTATGCCTAATTGGTTGGGACATATCAGTAACTGGCTAGTAACTTGTCTTGAGGGAAGAGGATCTTGCTCACTACAGAAACTTTTCATCATTGTCTTATTTGTCAGGCTGTAGACAAATAGTCATGTACAGCTGGTGCCTGAGAGGCAACAGTGCATGAGCCTGAGGGCCAACTCACTCCACATATTTTTAAAATTAATTAATGTCTCATGCTTCCTCCCTCTTTTCTTGGTATCTCCTTTCACTTTGTTTCTCCTGAGCTGTCAGCTGGGGTAATATATGTAGACAATACTGTGACTGTGAAACTACAGCACACATCCCTTAAGCAGAGCCCTGTCAGGGCTGCCCCCATCATCCATTGTTGTGTGCTGCCTTAATTGGGCAAGGTCAACCATCTTCTTCTCACTACATTTTCATAGTCCCTGAGGGGACAAACAGCTCCTGTGAGTGATCCAGTGGGTGTAGGGACATTTCAAATTACAAAAATGCCAACAAACCAACCAACCAACCAACAAAAAAAAAAAAAAAATCCCAAACTCAGAAAAACTCACCAAAACTCCAACAAAAACAACACAAGAAACCCAACCAAACAAAAAATGAGAGAAAATCTAGACTTATTTATCCATACACCTACTATACAGACATTGTCTAGAATTTGGGGCACGTGCAATCATTAAAATGCAATTAAAATCTAATAACAACACATCACCAACAGACTGGGAGTAACTCCACTCTGGCAAATACAGCTTGTTAAAATGCTGCCCTACAAAAAATTTTATAATCCCCAAACTCTTAAATTTCATATCCTCAGATGAATGCCTTTAACAAGACTGAGGAAGGAAACCTTAAAATGTGCTTCAGGGAAGTCAGCAGCAAAATTACTGGTCATGTATTGAGTAATGAAAAGACCATAGACGAAAAAAAGTTAATTGCATTTTTTCATTCCATAATGAAATCTACAGGCATGGTCATCAATCAGGTGCACAAATAAAGAACACAGATTCCTATGTTGAGCAATGTCAGGGGCCATGGACATTCTATTTAAGGATAACACCCATGTGAATTATCATTATAAGACATTAAAGCTTCAAAAGCAGTCTAGTAAAAGTGACAAAGTGGATGATGCAAGAGTGAAACACCTGTATGATTCTTCCAAGCAAATATGTGATGTGTGAAGAGATAAGATAACCCTATGAAGTTAACGCAGAATTAGGACAGGAAAATAAATGTTAAGATACTCTGAACCTGTCCTCTAATGCTTTTTATTCTCCCATTACTGAAAAGCAAAATTTAAGGTTTATTCAAGTTATCCATAGAGGACAAATCATCACAAAACTGTGATAAAATCTAATAGGGAAATGCAGGAACCCTTCGACTCACGATCTAACTCTGGTACACAGAACTCTCAAACAGAGGTTTTAAAACATTCTGTCTGGATAATTTATAAGTTATAGACATGCAAAGTAGAGATGAGAAACTTGTCATCTTGTATTTTATATGTGACATAATAAGTGTTTATTACATAAATGTTTCCATCCTGTACAATAAGCAATCATTTTCTACTGTTGTTACTTAAGCAGCCTTTTTCTGATTCCCAACTTCAGGCTCCTACTAGGAATCAAAACAAGTGAAGAACAAATTATGGCATGCAATTATGAGAAAAACAAAACAGAACTGAGTATTCTATAGTGTATATTTGTATAATACAGTGTACTCTATAGGATCCATATAGATCCCTTAGTGCAGGTCAACAGCTGGAGAAGTCTAGGAGACTAGGATTTGGCTTCCATTTTAACAAGAATATAAACTTTTAAGGAGAAAATACAACAACAACCACAACAAAAACCCCCAATCCTCAAACATCAGTGTTCCTCTCAACCTCATTTTTGTTAGTAGAAGGGAAAGTATACTGGAGCATTGGACAGTTTTACCTTCTCAGCAATTTTAGTAGTTAGGAAGAGATGATAATTATTTACAGTGAATGTGAAATGTTCAACTTACCAACACCAGGTTCATACTTATTGACCTCTACAAACTAAGAGAAGGTACTGAGTGATTAATAAGCTCTGTTTAGCTTATGGGAGAGTCATGGTTAGAGGCATGCCCTGTCCAGCTGTTTTGGCAAACTGTGAGTTTCCAGTGCTTTGATAGGTGTCAGAAAAGCAATTCTGCCTTGGTGTCAAGGCAAAAGGAGAGATAACACTTTCACCAGCATACTAGCCTCTCCTGGAAGGAAAATATTTAGCTTTTTATGCTAAAGCTAATTTGAAAATTCAGATTTGGAAAAAAGAAAAATCAACCATATAATAGAAAAGAATCTGGATGTTACTTTACTGCTTAATACATAATATTGTTTAATACAGTATAAGCCATGATCAGGAAGAAATCTCACCTCTACTGACAGGTTAATGTGATGAAGTGCATCCACTCATACCTAGAGAGGGCTGGGGCATCATAAATCTAAGATATTGAAGGCTTCCTGTGATTTTGAAGAAACTGGTAATGGCTAGATTTAGGACAGAAGTTTTCTGATGTTGTGGATTGAAATGCCACTGTTGGGTGCCTGGATCCTGGGACTTAATTTTAAAAAAACAACACAACCTTAAAAAAACCTTGTGACCCTCAGCTACATATAGACAGACATCTGAGAATTGTATTCCCAAAATCAGCTTAGTAAATTGAGATCCAGAGGGTGCATGGACCCCTTCAGAACAGAATTTGCTATGTCCTGCATGTAGCTACCTGAGCCAGTTGCCTGTAAACAAGGTAATGAGCACACTAAGAGCAGTCCAGCCCAAATATAACCATCTTGTTATCATAACTAATTTGCCTGGAGAAATTTACTAACCATTCTCTACCTGAATGAGGTGATTTGATTTACAGTCTGTCTTATTATTTTTATATATAATTTGTGCAGCGTTCAAAACAGAGGACTTCTAAGGCTATGTTTGACTTCAGAAGGACTTGATTTCCAACTAGTAGAGAAACTGCAATCCAAAACTGCAGATTTAATGCAAATGCAGCTTTCATGTTCCTTTAGCAGACCCTGAACAGTAAGAAGTGATAGGTTTGTGTTTACTTCCAAGGTGGATGTCTGACTATGTCTGAAGTACACATATATAGGAGCTTAGAATGACTTAAAGAAACTATTTTGTGTGAGTTTCTCCCATATGAGGACCAAGAAAACTGTGCAGGTAACAGAAAAACAAGACAAAAGTTTCTAGTGCACAGTGGCAGGAATTTTTTAGCAGCTTGCCTGTTTAGCAGCACAGTATGCAGACATCCAGACAAGGATGTCTGTGATCCCCATGGCACTGGCATTAATCACCTTTGATGAAAGTTTTCTCATGAAAAGTACAGTTTTATAACAGTGAAGGAGAGGTATAAAAGATGCAGCTTACAGCACAGTTCCAAACTTTGTAAGATCAGCTTTACCCCTTAGAAAGAGATTAAAAAAAAAAGTTAAGAGTTTAGCATCTGTACAGATGTCACATGCTGCAGATAGATTATGTAGCAGAGCTCCCTCCAGACGGCAGCATCCCTCTGAGGCAGGATGGAGCTCACATCTGCCTTCCCCTGTGTGCATCAGAGCTCTACTCATTCTAACAATGGGAATCGTCATTCTCCATTAAGCTCATACTGAAAGCCTTGAATAAAAGCCTTAAAAAGCTCAGCTGAAAGTATTAATTCTGAGGGAAACATGTAAATCTGGATGAAAACTTCCATTCATTTTTAATCTTGCTATGGTAAACCTTGTAATTAAGATGATTAAATGGCTGAATAAAACCCTATATTTACATCATTTAGAATACCACAATGAAAAACCATAATCCTGTTTATGAAAAGAAAGCAGTAGAGGCATTTTAAATCAGAAACATCAAACAAAGCTTGTTATTTAAGCAGTCAGTAATTAATGTAACTCTTGCTTAGCAAGGACAACTAAGAGTTAACTGACTGGGAAACGCCTCTTGGAGAAAAGAAATAATTGGGAAGAATCAGATATTGTGTTTATGGAAGAAAAATAAAAGAGAAATTGTTATGTTTATGAATGATCAAGTTATCCACATTTAATGTATTTCACAGGGGAGAAGTTAAGGATTAGAAACAAAAAATACGCTAGTGGGAAAGCTTCTGGAGTAGGCACATCAAAATGACACAGCACTCCCAAGGAAGCAAGAGGCAGCATTTTTTATGAGCAATGGTCCAGGAAAAGCAGGAGGTGACAATCTCTTGGTGGCTGTTTGACATAAAGAATTGGCAGAAAAATCTTATCATTGAAAGTATTTTCCTTCCCCATTTTGAAGGAGTGGATAATGTCTCTCCAAAAAATCTCCCATAGTCTCTGTTGCCTTGCTATTACTCAGCAAAGATGACAAAAAACTTATTTATTAAACTAAAGAGATAATTCTCTCATCTGAATCTGCATGGCAGCATTTAGAAACTATTTCAGGTGTGCTTGCCACCCCACATTCCCCCTTGTTTTCCCTGTAAAATATTTGGACAACAATCTAATGAAAGCCTATATGAATAATATAAATACGTCACAAGTTTGTGTGTGTTTGCATGTCTAATGCATTACCTCTTGATAATATATCACAGAATAAATAAACAGAAATCAAGTCTATGAAACTGCCTCTCTGATTAAAATCTTGTCAAAAGAAATTAAGGTAGTATTTTTTTCAGTCAGTGAGCTTTGTAAAGGCTTTCAGACTTTTTTCCAAAATTGTATTCTGTAAGAATAGAATGTAGGTACTATTTAATCAAAAGTATTTACTTTATCTTCCATTTGAAAACATGTTAATAAAACTATATCTCTCTCAATACAGTGTTCTTTCGCTGTGTCGTCTTTCTTTTCCCACAGTGTCTAAAAGGGCTCAAGTTGAAGTTCCTGGGCAAGCTCATATGCAGTTATTGACTGGAGAGATTGAGGAATGGGATTCTGTTGAAGGACAAATTGCTTATGGGGTTGTGGAGAATTATTAGGCTTGATATTGTATCATGGATTTATCTCCTGTGATAAGTAATTGAAAATTATTTCTAAAGGTGCTAATCAATGTGAACAAATCAATATTGCAAAGCTTGCAGTGTTCATCCACAAAAAATTCTCTATCATCTAAAACACTCCCATAACTCATGGTCTTGTTAATTTGAGATGTTCACACATCGCAAACATGCTCTGAATAGTCTTTAGATTAGATGTATCCACTATAACATCTTAGGATCCACTTCAAAGTTTGTCTCCTGAGTGATTTCATTGTTCAAAATTTTCTTAGGGCTATTTAGAAGATAATACCATCTTTGCAAATCAGTCACAAAAACTAAAATGGAGTATTGAAAAATGGGATGCTTAAACAAATTTTAGATGTTCCTGCACACAAATACTTAAAGTACCTCTGCTTGGCAAAAGACCTTTTTACCTGGACATTTCATATTTGCTGTTAATTTCACAATTAAATTCATACACTTCACTCTGGAATTTCAAGTTTTGTCCAGAATTATTTTTTACAAATGGACTCTGATCTGGCAGTCAACTTTCATTAATGTCTTGTATTTTATTGCCAGTGGTTTGTAAAATGATTTATTTTTGAAACACCACCAGGCCTGTAGAGATAGCTCTCCCCCTTCCAGGAGGACTCCAGCCATTGTAATAGTACCACTCACAGTCCCACTGCTGTGTGGGAACTCAGCACATCACTCTGGATGTCCGGAGCTATCGAGACAACCCTTGGGGGGCTTGGAAATCCTGGAATGTTGCCAGAAGCCCCTGGTGGTTGGATTTTGACCCTGCAAGGGATGTGCCACCTGTTTGAGGACATGAGCGTCACTTGGGGATGAATGGTGTAAGAATAAAGTATTTACAGGGTGGAAATATAGATTTTAGGATTTTGGTAGAGGGGGGTTATGGAGACAAGATGGAGGGATCAGGGCATGTCTTTCCCTTCTTGTTTCTTCTTCTTGTCATCCATTTTCTGTGGTGATGTTGGCACTTTGGGATTGGTCCTTGGTGAAGGTGCACTTGCTAATATGGGTGAAAGGTATTGGGAAATAAAGGTAAATATGATGGATGTAGCTTTTAGAATAAAAATAGACGACCTTCCAGTGGGAGGTCAGAGTGCCCTTCGCTGCCTTGCTGGTCAGACCTCTGTCGGGCTGGGAGAAAATTTCATAGATAAGAAATAATAAACAATTCGAAGACTGAAAATCTGAAGAGTCCAGAGTCGTCCTTTGAAGCCCGGGCTGTCCCAGGGCCATCCTACGCGTGACCAGGCAGAGACAAATATCTGAAGCGGTCCCTGCTGTACCACAAGAACTTACTGGTCCTCAGTACTTTGCAAAGAAGAAGCTAAAGCAAATTTCCTGTGATAGAATCACAGATTTCTTTAGGTTGGAAAATACCTCTAATATCATTAAGTCCAAGCAGTAAACCAGCACTAGTTCCACAATAATCCATGTCCTTAATAGCCACATCCACACACTTTTCAAATACCTCCAGGAATTGTGACTCTACCACTTCCCTGAGCAGCCTGTCCCAGGGTTTGACAGCCCTTTGGATGAAGAACTGAATTACTTGCATTATGTAATGAACAAAAGGAAGGGAGGCCAAGTCCCCTTCCCATTGATAGTATCTTATGTTTACATGTGCATATCAGCTCTATTTTTCAGCTTTTGTAGATTACTTCATTACTCTGTAGAACCTTTTCTGGCTTAGCAATGGTGAAAAAATTATGCCAACAGAGGATAAAAATATTTTTCTGGAAGTAATTTTCCTGTTGGCATAGCCTACTGGTACTCAAACAATATAAATTAAAATGACTGAATGCTGTTTCTGAGCACTGTAGTTTGCACAGCAGGGGTTTTGCTGTCCCAGTAATGAAAACGAAGGATATTGGTTTTCACCATCAAAGGCAATATCTGTGTAACAGTAGTGTTAAAATCTGACTAAATAAAACGCAGAAGCATAATTTCAGGAAAACAATTCTAAATATTTTGATGATATATAAAGGTGCATTTTGTGGAATGGCAGCTGTTAAAAGGTGTATGACAGTTTTACTCTTGATTAATGTCCATCTATCTTTTCAATCTCAGCTTGTTTGGGGAAATGAAATTCAGCTGCACTGCTGAAACCACCACTCACTTTTTCTGTCTACATCTTTTCCTTCTCAGTTTACTTATCACTATCAAGCCTTAACATCATGTACTCAATTTCATCATATAGACTGCAGTGTCAAACTCAGAAGGAGATTGTAGAGGCAACCACAAGAGAATTTGCTCAGAAGAGAGAAAAGCAGAGAGATAGCATTGATAACTGTAATACAGTTATAACAATCCTTGCAGTATAAATAGATACTGAACACATTTCTCTAGCAGAAACTCAGAGAAGACTTTATTTTCTGCAGATTTTCCATCTGCAATGTTGCTTTCCTTCAGGCCTAAAATTTGGAGTAGAAAAATCCCCTCAGTACAGACCTCATTTCCCAGAGAAGAAAAGGATAGGCTATACCACTATATCTGCTATATATATCTGCCAAAAACCAAGTTATTCTGTCTAGCATGCTGTCTCCAGGTGTTGTATGGCACGGAAATATAAGCATGTACCCAGCTGTCTACAGGTTTTTGCAGAAGCGTCAATTTGAAAAGCAAAAAAGTAACCTCTCTGGAATTCCTATGTTTTCATTTGGGAATCCACAGGCATTTCATAGAATTTATGGTAATTCTGACTTTTAGCAATGAAGCAGTTTTATGAAACTAAGTTATACAGGAAAGGAAGTAACTAAATCATGTCTCTACTACTGAAAAGGAGATAAAATTTGTATTCAACATAAGTACCATGACATAGGAATTTGGAGCAATTTCTGAAGGCTTCTAAACACTATAAGCAATCTTTTGTGACCTCAAGGCAGCCATATTCACTGTTGATGGCATGGAGACTATTGTTACATTCAAGTTCTGTACTAGGAATTAGACAATCTTCTAGCAGAAACTTTGCTGCTATTCACTGGCATTTGCAATATGTGAGCCTAAATTAGTCCTTTGGTACTCCAAAAACTGTCAGAAGGATGGTGGATATCTCATCTTTGAAGTTCCACAATCAAATACATACTGTATCTAAACTCCTGGGCACCCAATAATGAGGAAACTGTAAAGGAGGAGCATGAATACAGGCTGCAGCCTACTGTACCTGGAGAATGAAGTGGAGGGGAGCACATCAGAACAACTCCTTGGCCTTCACGTACAGATACAGCACTTCTTGTCCGACCGCTAAAATTCCCCAGATCTATCAAAAGAACAGAACATTTTGGTTACATACCAAAGATTTTAAATTTTTTGGCTGCCGTAATTTTCATTTTATTTCTTCTTTTAAAGTTGGTTGTTCCTTTTTTCATGCCTTGATCTCTAATAGAAGAGCCTGAAAAATAAATCTATTTCCCTTACAAAAATTCCATGTTACATCAGCACTTTTTTCCTTTTTTAGTGCACTTGCATACAGTATGAAAAGAAAAAGCAGCAGACTACATACACACACACACACACACACACACACACACACACACACGCACGCACGCACACACACAGACACACATATACATATATTTCATTTACAAATACATATGATAGTGCTTTTATTTCCTTTTACTATATCCTGCTTGATTTTCTCCCTTGGTAGAAGGGATTCATACACAGTGAAATGGAAGAAATACAACTGGAGGGAATACTTCAACTAACATCCAGACTGATGATGTTGCAGACCCCACTTGGACATTGCACACAGGACATGGTGATGACAGAAAGGAAAATCAGCACATTGGTTCTAAAACTATAGAACATTGTTACTCTATAGCACAATTACTCTTTCAAATAATTTTCTTCTGATTTCTCTGATGCTATAAGTCCAAACCAGTATGAGTAAATGTGTTTTCCCTCCAAAAGTTTCTCTCCATCAGGGCAATAAGAAGCATTTCAGTATTGGAACAAAAATTTTGAATAAAGTTGCAGGGCACTGCTATGAACAGTTCATTGTGATTATTTAAAGCCTCTCAACAAGAAGATCCTATTATTCCATTTACCACACAGAACACTCAACATGGATTCATATTTGTTGTGATTAAAAATGGTCTAGTGTTTATATCTGTAGTAAAGAGATATGAGAGTTCAGTTCTGCCATCAGACTGTTAATGTCTTCACCTATTCTTTAGAGTCAGTGCTGGTGTTTAAAACCTCTGTTCTGTCAGGGGTTTTCTAGAGAATTTTCCATCTGATGTGGATCAAGGTGAAGAGAGCAGCAACAAGAGATCTTTGAAAAGGATACAGAAGCTTCAAGAAACATTAAAGGAGGATTTGGAAAAAAAAAAAAGTTATTTCCCTATTAGTTGTAGCAACCTTTAAATATATTTTCATCCATTTCCTGCTTTGAATGTGCATTGGGATGGAAAAATATACTTTTTTTTCACCAAATGAAAATCAAAAATATTCTTTCTTATTTTAAAATCAAAGTATTATATATGACTCAAGTTTCTATCTGTTCAAAACAATTATTTTCAAACTAAAGGAGGAGAGTATCAAAGAACTTTGAATTTCAGCTTTTTTGGCTATCTATTGGTTCTGAACTGAATTTCTTGTTAGCATATGACAGAAAAAGGATTAGCAGGTACAAAAGAAGGGATTTAGCTCTAAAACAAATAAATGTAGAGAAGCTTAAAAGGAAGGAAAGGCGAAGGATCATGCTTGCAGTTCCCCCACATTAAAGTAATAAACACAATAAGGAAAAATCAAATTAATGGAAAATTTAATTACTTTCTTGTAAATCTCAGCCATTTCATATCTATCCACACTGGAAAAAAAAAAAGCAGCTACAGAAAATTTGTACAAACACCTTCATTTCACTTTAAAACTCTAAAGAGATAGATAATAAAAGAAACAGTGGACAGAACCCAGCTTTAGAGGTGAGAACTGTAACCTCTCAGCCTTTGGTTCACTATTCTTGGTGCAGTATAAACCTGTAACACGTGTGACATGTCAGAATGCCCCACACAGAATGAGTCTGTCCTTCATCTTATTATGATGTCTATGGCTGATTGATTAGAAAATGCCTTCTCGTGCTCCATAGGTGTTCATCTTGTGCTCTGAAAGATTAATTTACTCATATCTCAGTGCTAGTGGCAAAGATGGTAACATACACTATGTTATTTTCAAAGCTTTTACTGAGGTTCAGCTACATAACTCCCATACTTTTTAACGTGAGAAACAGCACTGAACACTTTGAAAAAATGTATTTAAGTGCCAGCCACCATGTCTAGTGTAACTTACTATTGACAATATCTATGCAAACCACACATTCAGATGGAGGGCATGTGGCAGGAGTAACCAAATTTCCTTCACTGCTGAGAAATTATTCAGTTAAAAACATTATATAGTGTCACTAGTGTACAACCTGTGAGACAGGAGTGGTCTCCACTGTAAAGGGGAAATAGTAAAAAATTCCAGAGCTACTGGACATTAAATCCAATGGGTTTGGTGTAGTACTTTCTGGATGTCAGATTTACACTGCAAGTGTATTTACATTAGCTCAGTGTAGTATTTGGTCTTTGAGAGAAGTTATGACCTCTGGAACACCATTTATATATCTGATCCAAAGGAGCTGCCAGGTAGTGCTCCTTTCTCCACAGTGACTATTCCCATTTTTTGGAAACGAGCTAAAGCATGGGTTTCTCTCAGCACATACACCTATGTATTGATATGCGTTGTGGAACAATGACACCACCACAAGGCTATCAGTTTTAACATGACTCAGTAGAAAAGGAAACACTTCCACAGAAAGTGAAAGGAGTTAAAGAGAAGTAAATGAGGAAAACCTCAAGGCAGACAAAGCAACCAAAAACCTTTGAAGGTCTAACAATTTAAATAAAAGTGGGGAAGTTCTGCCATTGACAGAAGGACTTTTACAAAAGTTGGATCAGTTTTTAGCATTTAATGGCCTTCCAAGTCACCTTCACTGCAGTCTGCATTTTAGGTATGTGCAGGAGGGATCATTGATACATTCTGCTCATCAGCTTACTGCAGCTAATGGGGGCAACAGGTTTTTGTGACCCAGTCAACAGTCAAGGGGTAACTGCTATGAAATTAGGATCAAATTAAAGATGAAAAACAGATCTTGTTTTTATTGTAGCCAATTATTGCTTGGTAACCTACCATGGAAACTGTAAAAGTCTCGGTACTTCATTATCAGCGACTTAAACCAGTCAATTTAGCTTTAAAGTAGAAATTAGATTGGTGCAGAACAATGTCCTCTGCCAGCTCGGTTATGTAGGCTTAAACTGTTTTATATGCAAATTTATTATGCAGTTTAAAATGGACATAATATGATATGTATTAAAATGTTTAAAGACATATCCTGAAGATACCCAGACAAGTATAAAGCAGGCAATATTCTTTCCAATAAGGTAAAAATAGCTCTACACAAGGAGAGATTCTTCTGTCAGGCCAAGGACAAACTTATTTATTGCGTTGTCACAAAGAGAGGGTAGCTTTCCTCTCCTTGGATTTGAAAGACAGGACTAAGAAATAGACCTTGAGCTGGAATTGTAGCTCCTTTAAAAAGGTAAGATTTACAGGGAAAAGAATTCCATCAAAACATGTTTTTCAAAATCCCATTATAACCTAAATCAAAAACATGGTTTGACTGTACACCCTAAACAATGGAAAATATAAATGTTCTGTTTAATAAGCCACAAGCTATAGAAGAATGAAGGGTGGGTATTGAAAAGATATAATGTGTGATTGTATAGGAAAGTTTTACACTGAATGAATAAACACAATACCCAGAATATCCAACAGTCCAAGAAAATTAATAGATTATTTTATGTTGACATACACTTTTTTGTAGGAATACCAGATTAAGGAAATAGAGCTGTATTAGTAGGGTCACTCATTTGACCCAAGTGTAACTTTTAATAATGAAATTATTCATTAGAAAAAGTGTGAAAGGAAGTTTGGGAAAAAAGATTTTTACCATTACAGAAACATCATCTCACCAGTGATAATGGGAGAAGTATACATCTTGAACTTTCAAAAATCACATTACCGTATGAATTTTAGGTGATAAAATAAGAGTAACACTCAAACACTTTAGAATGTATCATGCTTTTTATCATTGCTGCTGTTATTATTTATTACCAGAAAGGTTTTAATTCTTCATGGATCATCAGACTGACAAGATGTGAAAAAAGTTATTTTTCTTTCTCAGAGAAGTTACTGTGCAAAAACAGAAATAGAGAGAGCATAGAAAAACAATGAAGAAGTCCAAGCCTGCATGACAACAGCCCTCTCTCAGTGTACATCTGCGGAGCCATTAAAGTGTTTTAAGGAAAGGGGGGTCCATGCACAGATTTTTTCAGGGAATGCTGACAAAAGGTGACAAGGAACTCAGGAGAATGTTTAAAGATTCCTCTCTGAAAGTGTGAAAAACAGGGAAAGGACACAAGATACTGTACTTATATTTAAACTAGCATATTCAGAACCTTTCTCAGATATTACAAGATATTTTTTTCTCAGAAAAAAAGTAAAGAAGGATCTTTGAATAATGGCACTCTGCAGATGTGTTCTTGCAAAAACAAAGCACTTTTTTATGTACGTGTATCAGCATGAAATTTAAGGCATGTACTATTGATTCATTACCCCTGAACTAAATTTTCACAATGAAAGGCAGATGAATAGTCAAATAAACAAACATTTTTCTGTCTTTAATGACATATTTCTATTTATATAATTTCTTATAAATTATAACAATTTAAAAATACCTGGTTTACTGTTTATTGTTCTTCATTTAGTTGTATGTCATGGCTATGTCTAGCTGTTTTACCTTGTAAGTAGAAACATTTTTTGATGCTTTCTACATTTCCTATCACAGTGAAGTCATGAATCCACAAATGTGGCAAATGCATTCTATCATAATACAGTACATTAGAGAGATAATTAACTATCCTAGTGTCCCGGTTTTGTCTGAAGTAGAGTTAATTTTCTTCTTAGAAGCTGGTGCTGTGCTGTGTTTTGGATTTATGTGACTAACGTTGACAAAACATTGACATGATCATTGTTGCTGAGCAGCAATTACCCAAAGCCAAGGACTTTTCAGTTTCCCATGCTCTGCCAGTGAGGAGGGCACAAGAGGCAGGGAGGCAGCATGGCCGGGGCAGCTGACCCGAACTGGCCAGAGGGATATTCCGTAGCACAGAGCATCCAGCTCAGTGTATGAACTGGGGGGAGCTGGTCGGGAGGCACCGATCGCTGCTGGGGGACGGGCTGGGCATCAGTCAGGGGGTGGGGAATAACTGCACTGTGCATCTCTTGTCTCTCTTGGGTTCTGTTCTTTTCACTTTCTGTTTTCTCCATTTTAATTACAATTTTAATTACTATTGTTAGCATTATAAGTATTATTTATATTGTACTGTATTTCAGTTGTTAATATATATAACTATTCCCTAAATTGATTTATAGAATTGTGTATTAAATCTAGTACAATTATATTTCTTTTAAAATTCTTTCCCAAAATGGGTGGTTTCTATTTATTAATTATTATTATTAATTAAAAAAACTTTAGCTTTTTATGAGAAAAAAACAGACTCACTATTTACTCACTATTTACTATTTATGCCATACTTTTTAAAAGAGAATACTACATTTCAATTAAAATATTTACTACTTGTGATCCTACACAGATTTTTTATAAGTTATGAATTGATATGCACCTTCCACTGTTTTGTCTTGTCTTACTACTTATTTTTTTCTATAATCTAATCTTGCACAGAGAGATACCCCAGGAAGGTTGAGGAAATTCATAGTGTTGAAAAACTGTTCCTTTTGTTATGCCTAGTTTCAATAACATCAATTAATAAAATCAGTATCATCAATAAAGCTTAATTCTACCCCAAGCCTTGAGAAAAAAGGGAATTCGTAGGTACCAAAATCTCCCTGAACTTCAGTAGGATTTCTGCATTCATAAATCCTGAAGTACTGGACCAAAGTGGATTAGAAGAAATATTGACATACAGAATAAAATAATAAGATTATGTTGAAAACTACAGAGTTACTGTATGATTCCACTTGGCATGTTAAGTTCACAATAATTAGGATGCTCGTGGTTACAGTTGCTGATGGTTATGATTAATTGGTTATAATCATTCTGTGTCTGTCAGGTTTCATCTCTTCCCTCATGAATTATTTCAGCGTGCTTCTCAGCTGTCTTTCATGACTGTATAACGCAATTTCCAGGAAAAACACAGAATCAAGTGGAAATGTTATAGTTAAGCATTTTTCACCCATTCTGTCATTTAGAAGAAACAACTAAACCCAAACAAATAAGCAACCAATCTTAAGCGACAAATGAAAAATTTTCAAATGCAGATTCCAACATTTAACCACAAAAGTAAAGTGGGACAATAAATATTACTGCTTGCAGAACTTCTCAGCAAACAGATTTTTTCACTTGAGTAATATATGCAATATATTTTTTTAAACACATTGTTTTACATAATGTTATCTGCGTCTTGAAAACCACACATTTCTATTTCCAACATTCTCCATAGAAGTTCCTGACACTGAGTGGTATATTACTATTTATGCACTGTATAAATCCTGTGCACATGATTCTACCTTCTTATTTTTTTCCTTTCTTCTTATGAGTCTTCCTTCCCTTTTTGTTGATTTCTCCTTTAGTAACTTTTTTCCAATTAAGTTAATTACAAACATTCAAGGATATATTGCAAACAATCTTTCATTTTGTTGTGAGTTTCTTCAGCTGGATGTGACTTTTCCTTCTTTTAATTAGTAATCCCAACAGCCAGTTGGGATTTTGGAAGATTTAACACAGAATGACTATCATAGTACAGTTTCTTATCATATGATGTGATATGAAATGGACAGTGACTAATCTCCATAGAGTTTATTGGAAAATTCCTGTGTAGGTGTTGTGGTCCACAGGAAGCTGTAACAGTAGTACACAGAAAAAAAAAACCTTTTCCTACCCTCTAGGTGAACAAGTCATTAAAGATAACTTGTTCTGTATTTTATTGAGCTAATTTATAATAGAAATTGCACTAAAACATTTATTGTATGTATTTATTGCTTTTAGTTCATGGATTCTACTCCTAAAATAATATAATGGTGGCAAAGGAAATAAGCTTTCCCAAGTTCAGAAGTGATGGCACTGAGCTCATCTAAATAAAAAACTTTACAACTTCCACAGTATCTGTATCTGAGACTATCTTGCTGGCATGATACAGACAAAGAATCTGCAGGAAATGAAAAAAAAGCCTGACCTCCCAGGGTCCCTGTTATGAAGATAATATGTAAGATGTTTGATAGTGTTTCAGTCAATAGTTTTTTTTTTTTCTCCCCTGAATTCTTCATAATTTGTTTCAGAATGCCATTATATGCATGAACTGAGATAAATATCTGAGAAGCACTGTTCAGGTCTAAGGTTTGGGGAGTGGCATGATTGTTCAGGTTTCAGTAATAGCTGGAGGCTTTTGGTCACCATTTCCATGAGACATGACATATCAAATTCTGACTCCACTCTAGACAGGTCATTTTGCTGCACTGACTTTTCGGCAGACTAATGTGTATAAATGCCTCCATACTTCACTTCTGCTTTGTCATAAAGAAAAGAAGAAGGTCATAATCTCCCAGAAATTATTTATTTGATCTTCTATGAGAGTTGTAGTGCCCAGCATGACCTACAAGTCAATTGTGACAAGATAACGAAGTGCTTGGACACATCCAAGGAGTAAATCTGGAAGACCTTGGTCTTAGCTGAATAGCTCAACTGGAAATGAAGGCCGTGCAAACACAGAGAGTTGCCTAGGTAGCAGCTTCTTGTTACATATGATGCTAGGTAATGTTTTTGATAAAACAATTTGTATTGGAACATGTTATTCTGCTTAATATCTGGGTGGTATCACCCACTGAAAATCACAGTTTAGGATATGAGCATGTAATTTTACAAGTAAGAGTCATCAAAGATAAATAAATGGTCATGAATCAGCTGAGCAACTATAAATTATCATCTACGTGCTTTGATTTTTTCAGTCTGTAATGTGTACCACATTAATTAATTAATAGCCCTGTGAAGGTGGTCTGAGCATTCCTTTAATGATCTAATGTGTTGCAAATGAATGGCCCAATATTTATTCATTTTTATGATCAGAGAAGATAAACATTATTAGAAGCTTTCATAATTTCATAAAGTATGGGATAAAACAGTTTCAAATGCTTTCTAAAAGGCATTTACTTCTTCCATCCCACTCTTTGCATTCTAATGTTATTTCCTTATGTCACTTATTTTCTAATTCTGCACATATTAGTGTCAGAGAGCTTGCATAAGATGAAGTGCCTCTCCTCTCCTCTCCTCTCCTCTCCTCTCCTCTCCTCTCCTCTCCTCTCCTCTCCTCTCCTCTCCTCTCCTCTCCTCTCCTCTCCTCTCCTCTCCTCTCCTCTCCTCTCCTCTCCTCTCCTCTCCTCTCCTCTCCTCTCCTCTCCTCTCCTCTCCTCTCCTCTCCTCTCCTCTCCTCTCCTCTCCTCTCCTCTCCTCTCCTCTCCTCTCCTCTCCTCTCCTCTCCTCTCCTCTCCTCTCCTCTCCTCTCCTCTCCTCTCCTCTCCTCTCCTCTCCTCTCCTCTCCTCTCCTCTCCTCTCCTCTCCTCTCCTCTCCTCTCCTCTCCTCTCCTCTCCTCTCCTCTCCCTTTTGAGGAGATATTCCATTGAGTGTCCTCAAAGATGTAATCACAGTCTTTGCTTTAGGAATGTATATCAGGCAGCAATCTCTCAGCAGTTCATCTGAGCTTTTAACTCCTTTGCCATCTGTCACAATTACATATTATCACTCACAGATCAATAGAAATAAAATTAAAATATGTTTCCTGAACTATGTTGGTTAGGTGCTCCACAATACTGATTGATTTCTTTAAGCAATCTAATAATTGCATCTCTTCTTTTGCGTGCCCTTCCTAGAGCAATTGCTACCAAGTATGTCCCAGCTGTAAGTTTTTTTTTAATGACTTTTGGTACAGAAACGAAATGCAAGCAAAGCTGTAAGGCTGCTGATTTTGAAGCTATGGGCAATTTGTTAGTATTTCTAATGCAGTGGGGAAGAACAGCAGGACAGCAAGACAGCTTCTCCTCTCATATGGACTGCTGACAATACAATGTTCAAGGGTATCAAATACTAGACCATGGTGTCTAATCCTGCAGCTATTCCTAACCATAGTAATGTACAATACTTTACAAAAACAAAAAAAAACAAAAAAAAACAAAAAAAAAAAAAAAAAAAAAAAAAGCAAAAAAATCCTGGACAGATATTTCTGGAGAAGACAACTGACCTTGCAAACAGGACAGATCTGGGCATCCTACCAAGGAACCATACTTCCTCTTAATTAATAAAAATGAATTACACAGCATTTGTAAGACTTGATTGACCATAATCACAGTCCTATATTTAGACAAAGCTTTGCCACGCACTGGTGCAGCACAGCTATTGTGTAGTGTGGGTAAAATCAACCACTGAGATGTTAAAAAAAAAAGAAAAAAAAGAGAAAAATTTCAGACTGGAGAAGATTTGGCCCCTGAATACATTAATTCTCTGTGGAATAGGAAAACTTCTGTCACAGTAATCAGACTGTAGTACTAGCCTAGTAGGAAGGTACCATAAAGGAGTTACAACAGGTATTCAGAGACAGTCAGACATTAAAGAAGATATGGAGGAACTTGTTGAAAGGGTCTAGCCATTTTAAATATATGATGTGCTTTTGGTAGAACAGAGTGAATACACCATGAGGAAAAGAATCCAAGGTTCTGTCTTGAATAGACAGTATACAGAAAGCAAAAATTCAATTCAGGAAAACAAAAGAGGCAATGTGTTGAAAAAATAGTATGGATTTTATACTGAAGTAGACCAAATAATTGGAGACTGTGAAATGAAGACTGTGAAGGGGAATCTCCAGATTTTAATATTATGAATTTATGTAAAGAATGAATTAGATTGTAATGAATATCAAAAAAAAAAAAAAAAAAAATCCAGGAAACAAAATCCAGGGATTAAGGAGTTACAGATCAACAGTTTTTGCAACAGTGTTGGGAGATGATCATTGACTGGCTTAGAGCAAATAGATCTGTAACCTCAGATGTGCTGAAAGGATTGTTTCTGAATGTGGTATTAATTTAAAAAGGACCTAATACAGCTAACAAAAAAGTAATAGGTGAAATTTTGCATATGTGTGTCTGAAATATTTCAGCGGTAAAATCTTACTCATACCTGTCAGCTTCTAGATAAGTTAAAATTATATCTTATAAAAGTATTTTTTTTCCCAGCTCCAGTGAGAATGGTAGTTGTTTTCAGCAAAAAGTGCTGGGATTCTGCTGTCTGAAAATCAGGTCCTTTGAAAACTTCTCTCTCAGATAAGTATGATGTGCTTTTCTGATGCCGTACATGTAAAAAGAGGTTGATAAATCTGAAAGACTTCAGAGAAAAGTTATGACATTAATTTGCATTACAGAAAACGTTTTATAGTGATAAATGATTAAACATAAAAAACCCCTAACCTGACGGAGTTTAAGGTGAGAAAAAAAAAGAGTTTTCCATAATTTCTTTTTCTTAATAAAAAATATCCTGGTTTCTGAATCAATCTCCTAGTTTAACTGATCCTACAAATAAGCTTCATGTGATTCTTAGAACTCCATCCTAGAAATGGTTCCCTCACACTCATTTGGTATAGTGATTTAAATATGTGCATAATATTTTCCATAGAGTGGAATATAATTTCTGATATAAATATCCATGCAAAAAAAATTTATATGAAAAGTGATAGTAAACTAATACATACTCTTAAAAATATAAAAAAAATAGAAATATGAAGGCTTTTCAGTGATGTGTGGGACATCACAGGAAAATGGTATCAGATTATTGCAACGTTACTACTTTAATAATGATTGATAGTTTTTTTTTGAAGGAGTGACATGTAAGGAAATGGTACCTAAATACCTGGGGAGAATAGCATCCATACTATCAACTATTTTGTTTAATTCATTGTAACCCACACTACTCTATGGATGTTTCACACTGTGAGAATAGGAATGGGATTTTTATCAGTGCAATTGTAAATTATTGACAAGAATAACCTCGGTGGTAGTATACATTAATTTTATCCAAGTCAATTACTACTAGATAATACACATTTCCAATTAACAGTAAAAGCATAGATTTTAGATTAAAATTAACTGTAATTAAGTTTGCTATGAGTAAAACTATCATGTTAGAATATTTAGACTTAGGGGTTCAGATAGTCATATTATAAATATCTATGTTCTACCATATTTTAATAAAATGTAAGCAAATCTAAAATGAATACTATAGGGACTATATAGTGGTGACTAGTATTTGAGGAGGTACATATGTGATTATACTTATAGGTAACAATTTTGTGTTAACTATACATATATATATAAGGCTGAAAAATTTATTTAAAGACTGACTTTTACATAAATTATTTTGAATGTAAAGAAATAAAATCTTAAATTGTTGTCCCTATTATTTTTATTGGAAGGAGTTATTTCCCTTCTAATATTTTACCACAAAAGCACAGTTGCTTTATAGCTATATCTGAGCCAGCTATCCTAGTCTTCCTTTCAAGGCAATGCAAAGAAATAGACACTTCAAAGGCCTGATTCATTTGACCTATTTTAGATGTCAGCTTGACAGGAATGAATTGCAACCCAGTAGTGCAACAGATTAAATAGGAAATCAAAACAATTAGATCAGTTGCAGCTGCCTATGGTGTTGACAGTCTGACATTAAAGGAGAATGAATAAAGTGTATTTAGAGGCAATTTACTATTTCCTTGATCTTCAGATTGTTTTCTCAACATAATTATTTTGCCTACAGTGCTCCGATAAAACTAAGTAGAAGATGGTAAAGGATTCTTCTCATATATATATCAGAAAAGGAATAAAAGGCAAATATAATTTTTTATAAATGTGTTGGACCTTTGTAAGTAAACAGTTTCCTACTCTTATAAGTAAAGTAGTGATCTAACCATTTTTTAAAGCTATATAGGAGATTAAGATATGAGCATGGTAGTTTTGAAATAATGTCTAAATAAAGGTAAATTCAGCCCTTAACCTCATAGTCTTTCTCATTGTGGCATTAATTGTATGCTAAGATACTGCTCCTGAGTAATAAAGATGATAGGTCTAAATTTAAAACAACTTCTGTATACGCCTAATGTGTTTCACATTGTTATGCAGTGTAGAAAATCTAAATGTTACATGTTTTAAAGGATTTTACATTGATTTTTATAAGAACTTCACAACGTGAGGAACTCCATCTTCTGACTACCTGTTTGGTGATTAATGTACATATAAAGGAAAACTTCCAGCTCGGTTTGCTGAGCCTGATTGATACCCAGAAAACCTAATCTACTGCACCTTGGGAAGACACTTACTGGAGAAAAGAGGATAAGAGAATTAGCACCACCTTAATGCTGCAATAAATGTGCATCTTAAGATGACTCAGAGTTTTCATACAGCATTCACAAAATCAACCAGCATTTTCTACTTATTACTTTTAGTTCCAGTGGAAGCAAAAGGCTTTCAAAATAAGGAAGATATATTGTTATATATACTTTATGGCATTGACTTTTTTTATAAAGAGTGTAGGAAACTATCTCCCTCTCTTAGAAACACTTGTAATGTCAGAGAAGCAATGCCTTTGGATAGCTATTGATTTTAAGTAGACTGCAGAAAAGATGTTTCCTTATCGTGTAAACCGGCTCCTCATCCTCACAAATGCAGCTTGAGTATTTCTACCTGTTAAATCCTTCCTTTTAAATGCCAGCATTATTAAAACATTTCCAAGTTATTTGAGTACCTCATTCTCTTAAGTTAGGATTGAATAGGAACTTATTAGATGAATATGATGGGATGTATGTACAAAGGCTAAAAATGTTTTCTAATTAGAAGTGGAAGCATTGATTTATTTTTTTATCCTAACAATGCTTTCTAATGTAAGTGCAGCTGATGGAAGAAACAAGCTAGTCTTAAATTCTCAAAGTATTTTCCATAGTCACACTCTATTAAATTACAATCCAATCAGTAGTTTTTTTGGCATACCCTAGAAAATTAAAATGCACTCATATATTTTAATATCAACAATCAAACTACACAAATAGCAGCTTGGAGCACATGACTATCATTAGTGAAAAGATATAATTTGTGTTTCATCATTTCACTCAATTATCTTATTATCTACTACCTGAGGTTGCACTGCATTATTGTTTAAGTTCCAAATATCTTGTTAGGCAGTTTTATATCTCTACTACTATGAATATACTCTCAATGCTGCTCTGTTGGAAAAAAATAGTTTCAATTCCCCAGTCTGCAATTCTATCTCTTCGAAATAATAGGTGAATGGGACTATGATATAATCATTATGATAAGGAATACCCAAACTGTTTAACAAATACCAAACACGTTTGTCAAGCAAAGCTGTAAACACTGATTTCTCTCCAACAGTCCTGGAATCCTCAGCGGGTCATAGGAGGTGTTGCAAAAATGTGTTGTTGGTCAATAAAAGCCTAGAGCTTTTATGACGATTTGAACTAAACGCTTGAAGCTGGAGATGCAATGTGAGCCATAACAGCTTCTGAGAGACAGCGCAAACCAATGTTCTGAAGTTTGAAAATAACTATTGTAAAAAAATGCACACACACAGAGCCCTGCCCAAATAGCAGACTCAAGAGGCCAAAGGCAAAATAATATGATAATGGAAATTAAAATAATATGGTGAAATCTCATAGAAGAACAGAACTGAGTTCTTTCAAAAATACGTTTATCTTGAAAAATATTAATTTTACTACAACATGAATAAGGTTAAGCCCTTCAACAAACTACACCCTTTTATGACAATTTTTTTCATTAGTTTGATAGTACTTTTGTTTATCCCTCACTTTATTTGGGTTCTTTGTTTTCTAGTTAATGGAATGGTTGTGTTCCTGGTCACTGGGATTACTGGAAAAATAAATGGAATCCCACTTTTATTTTCTTTATGGTTTTCCTGAAGTGTCATTTTGTCTTCTTCTATTACTGCAGTGAATTTCTCCAGAAGACTTGTGTTTTCCTGAAGCATTTTGTAGACAAACACAATGACTGGTCAGTCTTATTAGATCTTATAGACACTGCCTTTCAGTAGAGCTGGCACAGATGCTCATGGCACAATGCCTTAAGAAAAGGCAAGTCAAATACTTTGGTGATGGAGGCAATAAAAATTTTGTTTACCTCCAGCAGACTGCTCAAAAGCTTTTTGATATAATAGCTCCTGTACAGCCTTTTTCTTACATAATGCAAAATATAATTTCCAGAATCATTAACTTAAGTAATCTTTCATGAAATGTAATTTAAAAAAAAATTTAAACATTTGAATAGATTTTGGTAAAGGCAAGTAAGTGTCTATTGTTTAGCTAGCACCATCCTAAGCATTCACCTTAATGTATCTCAGGTTTAAAAGTCCCAGGGCAGGTTCACAGACTTTACCATGTCCTTGTTTTTTATGTTCTAGTGTAAATAAGAGAAGGCAAAATATGATTTATTCAGGGATATGCATACTCATGCATTTGAGAATATATTCCAAGGTTGTTTCTCACTGAGAGTCTACACTAGTCAATTATATCAATGACAAAAAAATGCATACCACTTTTGCAAGCATTCTGAAAAGCTTTCTGGTACCCTTCCAGTGCATTTGTGGTGGGCACACATATTTACTGTGGAATGATGACTTGTCATTCAGAAAGCATAGAGCCAAACAACCTTTCAGAGGCTGTTATTTAGACTGATTCCAAAACCAGGTTCTTCTTCATTTGCTTGTGCAACATGAATTTTTTTACGTTGCATCTGATTCCAGAAGCTTTCATAAGACTTTTCCAAAAGTAAGTGTTCTACAAATCAATTCTAGCCTATATATGGACTCAAATTGCTTAGCTGGACATAGAAGGTCAAGCTTAGTATGTCTTCTGATCTGAGAGAAAATTTTCAGGTGTAGCTGAGAAAAAATAATATAGAACATTTCTCTCAAGAAGGAAGAGCAGGATATCTGCGGTAAGTAGATTCATAATCTTGTGTTTAGCATACAAATACAAATTTGAAAAGCAATTTCACTACAGTGGACTAAAATAATTACTATTTTCTCCCTACGCTATCTTACAGCAAAGAAATTTGTCTACACTTACATTACAATATGCAATGTTTCCAAAAGATATGCCTACTGGTCACAGCATTAAAACAGTATTAAAAGGGGGAAATTTGCAATTCTTTTGCAATTTTTAATGTAATTTAATGTAATAATTTCTGAAAGGACATATTTTTATGCTTTTCTGTATGTTCTTTAATACCATAAATCCTGGGACATGAATCTGTAGTTTCATAAGGGAAGGATGACAGGTGCAGGACATAGATCTATATTTTATGATTCAGATGATATGTAGAAATGATGGTCAGGTGCTAAGCAGGGAAGAACATGCTGTCCCTTGTGACAGACATCAAGGTAGGTTTGTCTGCATCAACGTAGATGGGGAAAATCAGGGAGAACGTGGATGCTTTTTGCTTGAGACTGGATGTCCTTCAACATCTCCATTGGTAAGTATGTTTGCAGCAGGTCACAGATGGAGAAACAGAGCTGCTTTCATCTTTTGTCCCCCTGTAAGGAATTGTGACCAATGGAGCCAGAGCTTTCATTGCTATTTGACCTTCAAATGCCACAGTGCCACAGGACCAGATGACACAAGTCCGCCTGTGTAGAGGTCTCTTTCCTCTAAGTTTTAAAATCTGTCTTTCATTTCTTTTCAGGGCACATGTAATCTCAGTATTTTAAAACTAAAGCTGATATTTCTTGAGGATACTTTATGTCTTCTACCCCTTAACTATACATTCAGCCAAATTTTTAAAACGTGAAGAGACAGTTTGTCATTTAGATATTCTGTCATATCAGCAAGCTCAAAGGACTGGGGGGAAAAAATATCTTACAGTACTAACTCTTTATTTTGACTTTCTCCCCTAAACAAATATCAGTTGCTGAAACTCCTAAACTAACAGAAACTCCTCTCCCAACAATAAGTTCAAAAATCTGAAGGTAGGTGATTAATGTTCTATTTGATGTTATTCTTACAGTGGAGGACTCAAGCCACCCTTAAATGTATTTTCTATATTTAATTCAATACACAGAAGTGCTGGTTTCTTTATTCCAGCTTCTCTGTGTAATCCAAATTGGTGTCAAAGTGCTTTCTGCCTATCTTGCAGAAAATGAAAATTCATGTCTTTGTTTGTCTTCTGAATAAACTGAAAATATTGCACTTCACAGCTCTACCCTGAAGTATATTTCACTCAAGTTTAACAATACAGCTGTGATGCTTCCTGCAATACCACAGACACATTTATTTAGCAGAAGGAAGGATACACGGAATATGGAAGTCAGAAAAATCAAAGGATGAGAGAATAATTCAGAGTGGAGTGGGCTCAGAAGATCCCTGATCATATTCCCAGTTTAAGTAAGGTCATCCCAAATGTTAGACCAGGTTGCTTGGAACTTCATCTAGTTGGGTCTTGAAAATCTCCAAGGACAGATACTGCACAAACTCTCTGGGGAATCTGTGCTACTGCATAGCTGTCCTCAGAGAGAAAATGTTTCTTCTTATGATTTTCACTCCAGTTTTTGCCTGTTTTCTCTTTTCTTTCTGGTAATTGCCACTTTGGAAAGTGTTGTGAACATCCCAGTAGGCACTGGGGAAATACTGCTAGGTCCCATCTCTGCTCCAGGATGAACAAACCCAGTTCCCCCATGTTCTTGTCAGGTGGCAAGAGCTCCAACCCTGATGACTTGGTGGATTCTCCTGAATTCTCCTGAGCTTCCTAATGTCTTTACTGGTGGGCCTGAAACTGGACAAAAATATCAATTTGTCCTTTCATGGAATAAATAGATCTCACGGTTATCTGCTAAGTATCCAAGCCCTTAATTTGAATCTCTTAAACATTGCCATATTACCATATAAATAATTATATTTAAAGAGCCTTTAAAATGTTTTGAAATTATTATTGAAATAATGAATAAGAAGTAATTCCTTGCCTCAATGTTAAAAAAAAAGACTGCAATTTAGGTACTGTGACACAGTCAGTCAGAATCTCTTAATATTAAAAGCATGAACCTCTCTAATTTGGGTCAACACACCTTGGCAACAAATTTCACTTTTATCAGACACGTTATGTAATCTAATCACTGTGTGGCCCCTGTTAGAGGCAGGAATACACTATCTTTGTAAGCTTAATTTTTTCTCTCATTTATATCAGCAAGAATTTTATTGATGTAATCTCAAAACCCAACTCTGAGTCACATACTTATTTTATTACGTTTTAGTCTAAATAATTTCTGGGCATTCAACTCTTTCCACTGAAAGAGCATTGAGACCAGCACTTAACATTTGTGGGTATGGAGAGTTGTCAGCATTATCACTGCAGAAGAAAACAGTTTAGGAGATGCTGCTCTTCACCGTATGCAATTGCAGAACGCAGCAATGCTGCGTTTTGTCCACCCTTGAAACTGGAAATGTAGAAGAGTTTTGTGCAGAGGCATGGCTTCATGGCTCCCGCTTCCCTTGCGTGTGTCACCACCTTCCATACCATTGCATGGCTGTACAGAACTATCAGAAGTTCCGGCCAATTCTAAGTCACGTTGTTTAATGCTCACGTCTAATGCAACAACAAGATATCTGGCATTGTTCTTTTTCTTTTTGGTGGACAGTAGGACTGGATGGCCAAATTTGAGTCACGGGTATCCAGGCTACAGCAAGTTAACTTTAATTTAGGCTTGGAACTGGAGTCTGACTTTTGCTATAGAAACTTTTCTCTTCCATAAAACTGTTTTATAATGATTCAGGTTGGAAGGGACCCCTGGAGATCATGCACAATTGTCTGCAAAAAGCAGGACCAGCCTTGAACAAGTTGCCCTGTCTTATCAAGTTTATAATCTCTCCAAGGAAACTGTCAGGAGAGTAAAGATAGCAAACTGTCTCTTGGTGAGGGAGAATTTAGGACTAAAATATATGGAAAATAAAAATGAATTACTAATATTTTTGGTAACATTAGTGGCCACTTACTTTATATCTAAATGTCAGAATCTCTTTTATATGGTTAGACATGGCAATGTTAGTACTAGGATTGTCACAGAGAATAAATCAGGTACCTTGTATGCAGTTGACTGGAGAAGAGAAAATGGGAAAAGGCAAATTTCAGAGATCCTGTGAGTAAAAAGATGGTATGTCAAAGTCAAGCAGCTAATCAGACTACATACCCTAAGGTATATCAATAAATCAAGCTGTCATAAGTGCTCCTCATGAGGGATCATTTGTGAAAGTTTTACCTTTACTGTTTTTAGCCGGCATTCAGCAAATGAATAGTTACCATATTGTTCCCAACAGACAATGCAAAAGTCAAAATTATAGAAGGCATTTTTAAACCTCTTCAGCTATATTTAGAAGTGATAAATAAGGAATTACCATCCCAGTCATCTACTATAACTCCAGTGTAACGTGAACCACAGAAATTCTCAAAACTAATGTTTTCAAATAGATATCTCTTAAAAAATATTAAATAAAAAGAAGAAAATTTTGCACTCATTCTATAGACAAGTTCCTCCAATGGTTGTTTTTCCTCTCTGTGAGGCTGACATTTATACCCAATGAAAACCAGTACTTTTAATTTTCAAATGCTTGAATTTTTTGCTCCTTCTCCTGCTAAATTGCAGTCTTATTGCTTATATGTCAGTGTGCCACTATCTTTCCAATGTAGAGCTAAAAAAAGAGTCATTTTTGAAAACAAATCTGTTTTTCTACTCCTACAAATCTTCCCCTATCCGTCAAGATGCTTTTTAAGTTGTACACCCCAGGGTATGCCCTCCAGGATGTAAAGGAAGATCAGGAATCTTCATACTGTCAGTATGGAAGGATAACCTCGACTTTTGATTAAGAGTTCCAATAAAATGGAAGCTGGAATAATTCAAAATAATCATTCCCTTGGAGTAGAAGTACCATGGAGACACAGACTGCCACCAAGGGCTGATCCATATGGTAATGTGACTCATGAAGGAGCAGCAAAGAACAGCAGCCTAGGAAATATTTAGGAAACATCCTAAAGCTTATAGGTGCCAGTAATACATGACCTCTTAAATTCTTTCAGAAAAAACAGCTCAAAGATCCAGACCCATCTAAGTCTCAGATGTGAAATACTACAGATAGATGCAGAAGGGAAAATAAACTTATGTTGAAAACTTTCAACTATTTTTTCTCATGAACTTTTGGGGTTTTTTCTAAATCCAGAACTGTTTTCTGTGAGCAGTTGGACTTCATAGGAAGATGTGTGTCTTTTGGACTTCATGCAAGATGGCAAAAGCCATACGTCACTACAGTTCCTTAGCAATTTTTGTAGTTTTCCATCAGACGTAAAGCAGTTATGATGACATGTACATAGTAAGTAGATTGCTGTGTGGGAAGACTGGGTGCATTTTTTGTGATATTCCCCTCACAGGACTAGAAAAGAGATCTTACAATCATTAATAATTGGGACAATTTTTATATTGTTTTCTTGAAAATCTTCATAAGAATTGGAGTTTTTTAACCTACCTAACTGAATCTGTCAGGAGACAGGCTACTAAATACAAAATTTTATGTCTCTTCAGTCAATATTCTGAAAGAATCAATGATTCATCTTCTGATGGCAAAGAGATTCATGGACAAATTTGTGCAGGAAGAGCCAGTTCTGCACTAATTTGGAGGCAGTCCCTTGAAAGTTCAGAGTAACCTCGAGATGCTATCTCAAGCATCTCTAGAGAATGAAAAATAATTTATGATTTAATTTAACAGAGGGAAATTTGGAGGCTAACAGCAGGCAATGACCATTACAATATTTGGCAGATTCTGTGGTTCACATCACCTTCACATTACATGTTCCTTTATTAGAAGATCTTGATGTACTTCTCAGTCTTGGAATCCCCCACTATTATCTGGCTCAGCTGCTACCTTATAAAAGCTTGTACAAATATGGCCCAATGAACACAGAGAGAAAGAGAGAGAGTCAAAAGCATTAAAAAAATGTTAAACAAATCAGTCTTATATAGAGTGACATTAAGTAGAGAAGTCTGGGAATAATGACTGGCTCAGAAATTTAAAATTTATACATATATGTACATGCACATGTATATATATATATATGTATTTATATGTATATATACACACACATTTCTATATTAATATTTTTCAGCTAGATAAATATAAAGCATATATTGCATTTTGAATACACATAGATGCTTACACATTGCTTCTGTGACATTTCACTAGTTGATCAGCAGCAATTTTACCAGGGTAAATTAGTTATTATTAGTTCACCCTAGTGTTAGCTCACACTTTAAAATCCAGACCTATGTGCTCACAATGAGATGTAGAAAAGCTGCAAATTGCCAATTTTAGGTGAGCTGATAAATTATAACAGAGCTCAAAAAGTGATGTTATGCCATAATATAATATCTGCTACAGGCAGATTGAAAAATCTGAGTTCAGATATTAAGATGCTGCAGGGAAGAGAATAAAAAAAATTAAAAGATGATTGCTGTGGTTGCTGCAAGAGGTGGGTTACTATACTTTTAGAAAAGAATTTGTGAGATATGGAGCTCAAGATCAGGAAAAAATCCTCTGGTATAAACCCAGGAAACATTATGTCATGCAAATTCATGCAAATGGAATGTGGGTTCACAGTCCTTATGAGCAGCAGAGATTTCTTTCCTATGATAGTTATGACAACAATGCATAGCAGTTCAGGATGAAAGGAAAATTACTGCAAAGTACATTAAGAGACTGCCTAGTGTTACTTTAATGCTCCAAATGCTTCTACATTTATTTAATACTTAGGAGAAAGCACAGTTTGAACTGACGTTGCTTGAAAGAATAAACAGCTGAGAAAATATAAAAGCTCAATGCTTTTGTGGTTATTTGGGTTATTTGAAACCTTTTTGCCTTAAGCTTCCTTTAATATTTTTGGGTGCTTCTGCATATAAGCAGAAAGAGGGATAGAAGAGGTGTGAAAGACTCATAAATTGGTGAAGAAATGATGCAACTTTTCCTCTCTAGTCATCTTTGTAATAGTATGCGGAAGAAGAGGAAATCCTTCTCAATGCAAAAAGACTTAATGAGAAGAGGAGTAAATCATAAACAAAACATACAAAGCAGCCATAAGAACAAAACTTGGTTGACCACGCTAATTGATGAAGGCAAGTGAGATTGTAAAAGCATTTATTCCAGCAAAGTTATCTTTCAGCAGACCCTGTCAACTAGGAAGGAAACTAAATGGAAAGAGGGAAACACAAAAAAAAAATAAATCTAAGGAGACACACATCTACACACTCGAACAAATAAATGTGGAGAAAATGAGAGGAAACAAACCTTAATTGATGGACTATAAAGAAAACACAGGTGCCATTTCCAGTGAGATCAACCTGGACTTTGCAGCACTGTAACATTGTAAACCAGGGGAACCCGGACAAGTACCACTTTGAACAACATGTTCTAGTGCCTTACAAACCTCATAGTTAAGAATTTCTTCCTAATAGCTAATCGAAATCTACCCTCTTCCTGTTTTCTCTTGTCCTACCATTATGGACCTTGCTAAAAAGTCCATTATATCTTTTCTATAAACCTCCTTAATATATGCACTGTTCTGTTCTATTCTATTAATTTAATTTTATACTCCTGTGATGGGTGGGACTTAATTTTGACAGTTCCTGCCTCAAGATTCTGGGACTCAAAAGACATGAGAAGAAATTTGCAGTGGTAAACCAAGGCAAAAAAGAGTTTTTGGATACATCATTTTGTTTCATTCCAACTGTTATCAGATCAATTTTCTCATTTTCCATGTTTATATGTTATCTCAAACAATTTGTTCAGTTTGTTATGTTTGGCCTTTTCTTACAGAAAATACAGTAATGGAAAATACTATTCTTCCCTCTAACCCAAATCTACAATATGATAGAATTTGGGAACACTTACAGAAGTGGTAATTAGTTTTCTGCCTATACTCTAGTCATTTACTCACAGGTCTCATGGGTAACAATCACTGAGAAATGAGATGAGAGCTAAGCTGTCCTGTGTAGTACTTAACCCTATTTTGTTTAATGATGTATCTTCAGAAAATGAAGAAATCATCTAACAAAGTTCAGATGAATATCCTGGAAGTGCCAAACCACACCAAACACACTGTTTCAAAGTGGATTTTTTTTTTTTTTTGCTGTCTTACCTTTCTCCAGGCAACTCTAGTTTCTGCACATTACTGTAAAATGTTTCCACTATTTTTCTTTAAATAAAATATATTGCAGTGCAATCTGCTTATGGAGTCTGAGATTACTACAATTCTTTCACACCTTCAACCCTTTTTGTCTTAATGCACATTCTTGAAATAAGAATGATGACATAGCATCCACAAGAGTTTCCATGAAAAAAGTAAAGAATAATATGATTTATGTAAACTAAAACTGTTCTACTTTTACCAAGTAAATTATGCAAAGAACCTGCATAAAAGTAAATAGAAATTTTATAAATCAAACCTTAAGTGCATAAATGCATTCCCATTTCAAGCAGTATTTTAAAGAGCTGAAGAGGAAACATCATCTTTGCAGGCATTATAATTCAAACACTGAAACTTGTAAACTTTTTATTATAGTCCTTTTTCAAAATGCCTATACTTAAGTACAAAAGGTTTTTGTACTTTTTGCAACTTTTTCTATCAGACAAGTACAAACCATGAATGCCAAGTTGCTCCTGTAGGTATTTTACGTGTAGGCCATGTCAGTAAAATATATAAAATCCACCCTTTTTGTAATTGCTTCCAACTTAATTTTAGGTATCATATCACATTAATCTTTCACAGCCTTGGCGTTAGCACCTCAGATAAATTACATGAAATCAGCAGAGAATGTTCTAATAGCAAAACAAGCCATGGATACAAATTCCAGATTGTATGTTCCATTGGCGTGATAACGCAGAATAGCCAGAGATGTGAGATGCTTACTAATGATTTAGTTTGGGAACTAGGTTTCAAGACGTTGTCTGTTGGCTCCCATCTTGAAAATCAATGTCACTGATTTCAGCTGTTGCCTTAGCACAGAGAAAATAATTACTAAGAGTGAAGAAAGTAAAATGTCTTTAATATATAAATTACTTTTGTTTAGATCTCAGTCCACATATTTATTTTCACCAGGGCATTCCCAGGAAATTGTATGAACAAATTACTTAAAGTAAAAATAAAAAAAAAAAAAAAAAAAAAAAAAGGATATACTGTTACCACAGTGAGAAGACATTTGGAAAAGCTTTTTCCAAATGCCACATTACTGATGGAAAATGGTTTTAATGATATTTGCTTTCCCTTTCTAGAGTTCTAAAGAAATCTTTTTTTTCAGTTTAGGACCAAAGTCTGATATTTCACCTTGGCTGGTTGAGGAAAATGTGCTTTCCAGCTGCTTTGTGTCATTGCTACAGTATTCGCCCATGTGTGCCAATATCCTGGTGCCCACAATGAGCAGTGTATCAAAATCCCAAACCAGTTTGCAGCTCACAAACTCTTAATTCCCTTAAAGGTGACCCAATTTGTCAAACAAAATGACCACCTGATTGTACTAAGTCCAGTATAAATATTTCATTTCAGTATTAAGGTAGATTTGAGCAAACCCAGAAGTAAATCCTCTGGAATCTAAAACATTTAGTAAATGAAGACTCACATTGCAGCATATTGCGGCAGTGACCTAGTTCACTTGCATTTTCATAGCAACAACAGACATATCTGCAGTCTTTGCTTAAAAGGCATCCATCATAATTATTCTCTGGAAAAAAGGATCAGTTAAAGTGGATGAAAACATTTTAAGACCATCAATACTGAAAGCATGGTACTCTATGACAAACATAATTCACAGATTTTTCAGCTGCTAAGCCACAGTTTTTCTTGCTTTTAGAAAATATTTTGTTTGGGTTTTATGCATCAGTGACTGATTCACTTGCCTTGACTGGTTTTTATCAACTGAGATAAGAATAAACAAGAAAATATAAGCAATATCCTAGAAAACTCATCATACTTCAGGATACTCAATACGATTAAAATAAAAAGAAATAAAACTTGGCAGACCTGACTAACTGAAGTAGACTGATGAATGCTGTCTTCATTTCGATGCACTGCTAGAGTGCTAGGCTCTGAATTGATAAAGTCTGAAGATAAGAAATCTTTGTAACTGATCTGAAAAGCTTGATTATCTAAAAAAAGAAAAAACCTACACCATTATATATTTTATAGATCTTCAAATGTTTTTGTAGAAAGTGAAAGAACTGCAAAACAAGCTTATTAGATAGTGTTGCAAACCATTGCATGTGGAAAAAAACTGATCTCGGGAATTATAGTTTTCAAATAATATTGCTCCTAGAAAGACGAAATATATGATTTTATGCACTGATATGTGTCCAAATGTAATATTTTAAAAACCAGATGTACTCAAAAAAAATTCTCTCTGGTGAGGATATCTCCATTTTATTCTGCATGAAAAGGCTACTTGGTCTGTTCAGCCTGGAGAAGAGGAGACTGATGGGAGACCTCACTGCATTCTGCGGCTTCTTTGTGAGGGGAAGAGTCTGGGCAGGCACTGATCTCTGCTCTGTGGTGACCAGCGACAGGATCTGAGACAGTAGCCTGCAGCTGAGTCAGGGCACGTTTGGGTCGGCTATGAGGAAATGTTCCTCACCCAGAGGGTGGTTGGGCCATAGAGCAGTGGTCACAACACCAGCCTAACAGAGTTCAAGAAGGATTTGGACAATGCTCTTGGGCTCATGGTGTGACTCTTGAGGATGGTCCTGCGTAGAGCCAAGAGCTGGACTTGAGGATCCTTGAGGGCCCCTTCCAACTGGTATTCTGTGATTCTGTAACAGGTTACTTTAGAAGATAATATATGATTGTTTGAAAACTGAATCACAAGAGGCCTACAGGAAGGATGGGAAGAGACTCGTTATCAGGAAGGCTAGTGACAGCACAAGGGGAAATGGTTTAAGCTGTGAAAGGGAGTAGGTTTATATTACATACTAGGAAGAAATTCATTACTGTGAGGATGTTAAGGCACTGTAACAGATTGCCCAGAGAAACTGTAGATGCCCCATTCCTGGAAGTATTTAAGGTCAGATCAGATGGGGCCTTTGAGCAAACCTCGTCCAGTGTAAGGTGTCCTGACAATGGCAGAGGGGTTGGTCCCTTCAAACCCAACCATTCTTTGTTTCTGTGATATTACTATAACAAGTCCCTAAAATACTCTATTTTCAAAATACTCATTAATTCAATACAGTGTTTTTTACTTTTATTCAATTAATGATTGAACATTTCAAGTCAAAACATAACCATAAGGATCATGGAGTTGAAGTCACATGATTTATTTGAATTTATCTGAGAAAATATTTTATTTAAATTTAATAAAGTAACTGTGATGCTGTGAAAATAAACATTTGAATTTCATTCCTTTTACTTCAAGGCTCAACAAATTTTATATATAATTCAGATCTATGTCTTCAAAAGATACTCTGTTTAATTTGGTCTCACATAATGTGGGAATAATTTTATATGGTAGTTTACAATCTTTCTTAAGTGATCTTCACAAAGCATGTTTATTTTCATGGTTTTGGTCTGATAAAAAGTTCATTTAAAACAGTCAGAGAATAGTTTTTCTTTGTCTCTTCTGTTTCTAATATTTTTTACTCTATACTCTTTTTGTAAATCTTTACCTCAGGGAAAGGTTTGGATATGTATTACGGTCACAGATTTAAGAGTGTATACAAAATAACAAAAAATAAAGATAAGCTTATGGGCTGCAAGTTTCATTGTAGGTCTTTCACTGTGTGATAAGGCAGTATGTGCACATCTTTCTCAAAGGCAGGTAAAGTGAGCAAGAAAGGTTTAGAGGCGGTGGATCTATTTAAGGACAAGTTGTATGGAAGAGCTGGGTGGAAGAGAGGGAGGGAGTTTAGATTAACAGTGTCATTTTCACTACGACTTCATATGCAGCCTTTCCTTCTTATTAGATTACCTTCTTATAACTTCACTCCAACAATTGAATAACTAGAACAGAATTTAGACACTTAGTGTCACACTTTTCAGAAAAAAAATTAAGATCACTATAATGGCATTTCTGTCTCAGTATTTTTTTTACCATTTTTATCCATAAAAATAGTTTTATAGGCTTTTCGTTTTGACAGTACTAGGTCAAGTTTTGCCATGTCTATATGCACATAACATATAGATATGATTTTCTTATATTTGTGGTATAACATGGTACAGTGTCAAATTTGTAGTATTCAAACTGCTCTAAAAACTACTTTATTTCAATATAATAGGATATTCTTGACCAATGTATAAAAAAATTGATTCTATTAAAAAAAATATATCATTGACTCCAAAATATGTTGCTTTGGAATCTTATCATGAAAGAAATAAAAAAGGGTCAATTTTAGACTAAGAAGAAAAGAAATGCCTAATTCTCCTGTGAAACTAGTATTTATCCCATTATTTAAATATCCTTTGTTCACATAGTACACAACTCTATCTTTTAGAGAACGTTGGCCAAAATATACAGCAAAGATCTTTCTCCTGAATGCTAACCTGGTGACCTAGAGTGAACTGCTGGCAACTCTGTTTGGCAGGATAAAGTACTTAAAGGATTGACTTTTCTAGTGAGAATTGAAAATACTCTCTTTCATTCCACTAGCTATGATTTTCTTACCAATATTTCTGTTCAACTTTTACATTCACTGACATATTTTATCTATGATCATTTCACTTTTTTTTTAACAGATCTGATTTTAATGAAGTAACCAAAGTTTTAGGATTCAATTAAAAATTAATGGCTGTTCCACTTTCCAATATCAGAGTATTACATGTTGTCAGACCTTATATAACCAGCTCTCAAACTAAGAAAAATTTTAAGAGTTCTTTCTCACATTTGTGGCACATCATGGCTAGTAATGATCATACACTAAGATTTTCTCCATTTCTCACACTTTAATTTCAATAGAGGAATATTCTTTCATTTGTGAGCCATAAAGGAGGCAAGAACAGGAAAAAAATGGAATTCAGAAGATGACTGAATAAAAGCTGACTTAAATTAACAGTCTTGCAGTCACTAATCAAAAGACAGAGTTAATCTCTGTTAATGAATGAAGATGGTTGAAATCTCATAGTAAAAAAGAAAAAAAAACCAAAAAAATGTTTATAAATGTAAAGCATTTAAGTAGAAGTGTCATTCCAGGCAGAAATTTATCCAAGGGGCACCTGTTTCATTATGGTATCTTCTGTAGTAATAATTTAATAATTTAGAAGAGAAAAAACTGAATTATCAGTGGAAGTTCTTACTGAATGAATTGTTAAGATTGCCATTCAAATATTTGGCCCACTTATGAGAGCTAATGGAAGGGCAAATTAAGTTATTTAGCCTGAAGATATATAAAAAATTCCAACTCAAAAAATCCATTCTGTCAGTGGATATTCATATTGTCAGGAAATCCATCCATTATTGTAAACATCACAGACAGCAAGTGCAGTGATTCAGATGGCAACATCTTTCCATTGGAAGATTCTGTTTTAGTTATTCTCAATAAATGTAACTAAGTGTCCATTCAGTCTATTGAGGATGCAGCAGGATATGGAAATAAAAAGCATGCTATAGAAGGTATTGAATAAGGACAAGGAAAGAGAGCCTGGAAGTGGTAACTGTGAGACAGAGGAACTGCAGGCAATTAAGCAGAATGTGTACATGGAGACTAAAATGGAGCTGGAAAGATGCTGCTGTCCTTTTTGATCAAACAGATGCTTTCAGTAAACAAGGAGAGTGGAAATGGGATCAGTAGCCTTATCAATAATAGGAGGGAGATCAGAAACCAGATGCAGGGTTGAGATATGACAGATACGAAGGCTGAGAAAAAGATTAGTCAGAGTGATGAATAGGAGACTGATCAGTTCTGGCTCCTCTAAGCATTTGGGAAAAGCAGCGCCCATTAAGCTCATATACAGCTCCCCAAATTACTGGATATTTTACACTAACCTCTCATGTCTTAGTTTTCCATTTATAAAAAGGAGATAGCAATATCTACTCAGTTCACGGGAACACTGTATAAATAAACGTATTAATGTTCATGAAGCACTTACATGCTGTAATGATGAGCACCATAAAAGGCTTCTGAGGAAATTAATTTCATCCTCAGAGTAGATTTTGAATAGTCTGAATTAATGAAGGCAGGGGGCTGTGCACTGAACAATAGAAAATAGAACACTGTTCAGTAAGTGCACAGTAATTCTTCTGTGACCCGAGTCTAGTGTGTCTAATATAAAATTTTAAAAAAAGAAAAAAAAAAGAAAAAAAAGAAAAAAACGCAAAATAAAAAAAAGAAGATTTTGTGACAATTCTATATTTCAGAACTCCAGCATTCAAGGCGAAATTCAGACTGTATAGACAATGATGGATCCCTCATCCTGTAGCTTGGATGTTTGACCTTGCAACTCTAAAAAAAATTACTGTAAGACTTATTGTATAGCTAGACACACAGTATATAAATTTCTGACTTAATGTATTGTGTTTTAATTAGTGTGGTAGGTATGTGGGTGGGCTCAGGATTTACATATTTATAGAACCCTGAGGAAATTTTTACATGTTCCCATGCTTGATGAGATATAGGGCTAAAACCTAATTAAAAGGTTTGTTTGGGGGATTTTTTTTGTTTAGCTCTGTATGTGCATGTGTGTGTGTTTGTATATGGAGACAGATTACAGTACATTTTATAGAAAGAATTTGCTTCTTTATATATATATATATATATACACACATCATAGCCTATGAAAACAACTTCTAAAGAGTGACATTTAAAACCAGTGCAGAAGAAACTGTAAGCTGCTAGATGTTGATGGCAGACATGAAAAAAACTACCCAATCTCACAGAATTTAAGACATTTAAGACTATAATGTTACAGAATTTGACAGTATCATCATATGGTGGTTATCTGCAAAGCCTTTTGATATTATCCTTGTCACCGGTCAGTTGACAACTGGAAATTATTTTGATTTTGTTTTCAAAATAATTACAAGAAATGACAAACAAATCAACAGTTGTATTACCATGATCATGATTTTGAATGCAAAATGCTAAAATAAAATATATAATTATTCAGTTGAGAATACAACTTCCGTGTTGACAAAACTTCCCATCTTGGCATCTTTAGATGGTTTAATTGGAGTTCTGCTGTGAACACTAGTGGAAACATCAAGAAGGACACAAGACAAATTTGTCTTGGAATTGCACGTTGTTGTAAAGTATAGTCACTGAAGTACTACATTTCACAGATGTTGGAACTAGTTTAAGTCTGGATTTACTCTTACATTGTTGTCTTCTCCCATTCCCAAAGTAAATGCAATTTTCTGTTACTGTTATCTCATGCTTCAAGATGCTCAGTCCTTATAGAAAACCTAACATAGGCAGCCATTGAAGTTGAGGTCGTATGTAGATTAACTTTAATTTTATCCCACTATCTCTTATTTTTAATTTTTAGTTATTTAACTAAAAAACTTGTATGTATTCTCTTTCATTTCCTTTGCCAGGCAAACTCAACTTGACTTCTCCTAATTCTCATTTTTCCCATGTGTTTCACAACCTTCCAGATGTTTTCTTTGATGATCAATCTCCTTCATTCATTGTAGGCTTCTATTCATAATAACACTTATAACACTAGTAACACTTCTTCAGTGTTATTAATTGAGGCAGAACTCAACTCTTTCCTAGAAGTTTTCCTCCATGAGTTCCAAAGTATCATCAAAAGTGACTCCACTGCATTTATGAAGAGTACAGTTCCTAAATCAGCTTAGATATCCTGTCTACTTCTCTCTTCTTCCGTTCCAGGCTTGTGCTGCTCTTTTCTTTGTACTATCACAAGTACTTGTGCCCCTGCACTTATAAACAGAAGAGTTACCAGTCAGACCACTTTACTTTTCAATGAGATCAGGAGCCTGATTTGTTTCTCAGGAAAGCCATAATACATCTCTGTCAGGATAAAGGAGGGATTAAAACGAGAGCAGGAATGTCATGGTAGCACCACAAATAGCGTGCAAGAAATTTCAAGTAAAACTTTTCATTTGAAAGAATTTGCAATAGTGGTCACTACTATAGGCTACACCTGGAAGGGTCTAATTAGAGAGATGATACAGTAATTTCCAAAAGTCAGTCTGAGATAGAACTTGTGAGGGAAATTTACAAAGTGTTGTCTGGTCTTGGCACAAAATTCTCCTTCAACCTTTTAAAATTTCTTCTGTTTAGTAATGCTGTTCTAAATTACTGTCATTTATATTTAAATGCCAAGTCTAATGATTCATTAGCATGATAGATTAGATTGTGAAGGATAGGTGAGATAGGTTATGGGCAGGTTAAACACCAGTCTCCCAGTCCTGCAGAGAAATGCACAATGCTAAAATGAGAAGTCAGTAGATGTACTATGCATCTTTAAATGATTGCTGTAATTACATTTCAAACTGTGTCTCTCTACATGACTGACTTCTATTAATTCTTCCAAAGAACAAGAAATATAAAATGTGTTGTGTAAAGTACATTTTCAGAGTAAAAGACTAAGCAGAACTTACACCTCAGAGTACTTTTTTGGCATCAAAACTTATGTAGCAATAAATAAATTTGACAAGATTAATAAATCTCATTTCTACTTAAATAGCTGGAAATAATCATAACTTTTTTTGTGTTTGATGGATATGAGGATCAATGAGATTGAAGTTATCCCTATGTGCGATTCAAATGGAATGAGATAATAAATGTTGCTCAATGGAGTACATCCAGAACTGATACCCCTTTCTGAAGCTAGTAACTTATCCTAACAAGTATCAAATCTGTGCTGTATTGATGTATAATCCCTAATCAGGGATCTGACCTCAGCTTTTCACACTGCCTGCATTCTAGTGCTATCATCCAAAAGAATAAATGTTAATTTTAATTAAGAATAAAAGATTTGCTGTATTAGATTATCTTGACTTTTCTTTCTCAATGTTGTCAAAATGTCCCTTTCAGGCTGAGGTGATGTATGATTTCACCACAGAAAATTCAAGGGGATGAAGTTAAGGAATGAGTGAGTTGTTTTTAAGGACAAAGAAGAACCAACTTCTTTTGAGAGAACAAGGAAAGTCTTATATCTTTGCCTTTCAGACAAAGATTTTATATAAACTAATATAGTGAAAGGTATAAAGAAATAATCTCCTGCACTGGATTTTCATTGCAGATAGTGTCACTGTATTGGAAGAGTACCTGGGATTCTTTGGTAGGACCACAGCCTTCTCCAAGGTAATTCTTGTAACATTTGGGTGTTAGCAGAATTGACTAGGGACTGTTCTCAAAAGAGAATTTAGAAGTACTCTGTGTCTTGGAAGGTAAATCAGCTTAGAATTATGGATGTGGAACTTTACATATGATTTGCTCTCAGTGCTAGGGAATGCTTAATTTACTAGCACAAAGAACCCCGTTTGGAAATGACAGGATACTGTTTTGAGAAAACACGGAAGATGAAATAATTTCTCCACTTTTCTCTTGTCTTTGTGAAAGAAAGCACCTGCTTTTGTAGATAGGAAAGGACTGGGCTTCCTTTGCTCTTTAATGTGTTCTAATGAAGAGGCAAGGTTTTTAAATGCTGATGTAGCAATGGAAAAATGGAAATTGACTGCAATTTTCAGACAGCTTCAAAAGCAGAACTGAAGGGACAGAAACATAGAGGCAGTCTATCAGAGCTGATCTTATGCTATTACAGACAGGCTGCTGTTGATAGGGTCAGGGGACCATTTCCAAAGGCATACCGTGGAAGGGGAGCTCCAGGAAATGAGTTGTTTATTTTTTTCCAAAGGTTTCACTGGACACCACTCCTGAATAAAGCTGGACTCCCAGAGGGTTTACTGTTTGGCAATACTCAATGATTTTTTTGGAAATTTGAACAACTTAAAATTCATTAATTTTGCCATTCTTTCAGAAAGAGTGGGTGCTGTCTTCACAGTTTTAGATGACCTGCTTATTTTACTGATTTCACCATACTTGTTTTCAGAATTGGATTCTGAAAGTGATTCTCACTATGTAAAGTGAGGTTGGAGGCAAATTTTAATTGAAGAATCACCATAGCCACAACAGAGAACCAAGATAGATATGTAATTTCCAACAGGAAAAGCTTTGAGAAATGCTGCTTAAAATGAGTTATAACGAGTTCCTCTATTTTTTATTCCTAAAGTTTATTATTCTAAGGTATTTATTCACTTAAAAAAAAAAAGAATCAAGAAATGAATGACAGAAGGCTTAATTAAACCCATTATGTGTCTGTCATGATGACACTGGCAACAAATCCATACAGATTGTTTCAAATCTTGCTTCAGGAAGTCTTATGTTTAACAACAACAAAGAGTTTAAGCATGTGCTGAATTTTAAGGACGTACATCACCGCACCAGCTTCAAAAGGATTATGCAAATACTTTAAGATGAAATGCCTTTTTAGACTAGAGCCAAAGTTCTTAGCATTTTGCACCACTGAACTTAGTTATATAAGTCGAATATTTCACTAAACAACAAAGTACCATCACAGCTAAAATTCAAACTATTTCATTTTCCAGACTTCTACTCTGACTGAAAAGATATTTTTCAACATTTTTATATGAAAAAAATATATATTTCAGTTAATTTATTTCCTGATCCTCTTAAAAAAAGAAAGGGCTAGATTGCAGAATTTGAAAGTAGATATGTGCGAGTGGTTTGAACATTTATTTAGGAAATTGTGGCTGGAAAGAGCAGCTGAAACTGTTTGACAAATTCACATTAATTTCAAATTCACCTAATGATACTCTTAAATTAATTAATTATTAATGAATAAAATGGAAACAGTTCTACAGAAAATTTACTTTTTCTGGCATTTACACATGACTTTCAGGTGCCTTTTAAGCATATATTTTCTGAAGAGAGCATATTGAGATAGTGAAGAAAACAATCCAAAATATTGCAGTGCAAGTCACTGTTGTATGTGTAATTACTCTTAACTGATACAGTAACATTCTTCACACAACTGTGATGCTTTCAGAACAGAGCAGTCACAAACTTAAAAGTTTATCACTGGATGATCAGGGACACTTTTGAAACTGAACGTATAACAACCTGCATTTTGATTTCTTTTCTCACTTCAGTTTTCACCTTTCGTTTACAGTACCAATAACTGTTTAGATTGATATGATTTTGAAGTAAATGTTGCTATCGTAATGCCATTTTGTAATTGTGCATCTTCTGGAGTGAACATGAGAAACAAAGGCTTTTCTCAACTCTAGAGGGTGTAAATAAATCAACTCTTTATAAATTAATGCTAGGAAATTTTGATATATACCCAATAAGGTATCCAGGGAGCAGGATGGCAGGAAAGAAACATAGGTGATTAAATTAATTTCTTAGTAGGTGAAGTCAATTAAAAGGTTGGCAAAAGTGTGCTGTGATAGAATGGGCAATGTGCAGGCTGTCTCCTCAGGAAACCATTGATTTATATGTCTGCAGCATGGGTGACTTCTTATTCTGTACATCACTGGTCAGTCATCGTAGATCATCCATTGGAAAAGGACATTTAAATTAAATCTAATCAATACCCTTCACTGTAGATTAAAGGGAATAAAACAGATTTAGTAAAAGAAAAAAGGAAGTGATGCAAAGAAGTCAGTGACAATTGGATTAATAAAATCGCAGTGAGGTATTCCATAAATGACAGGTGAGAACATTAAGTTTTTAGTCCAGACTGTAAATATCACTGAGATGGTAGGCTTGTGAAAGGTTGAATAAGCCACAGATTAAAGAAAGAAATTTTGTTTTATGACCTAATGGAATATAAATATTGTACATGTAGCAAAGGTAAGCACAAAATACATCTGGTATTGTAGCCAAAGTTATTAGGACACTGCTCCAAAGAGAAGCTATGGAACCACATGCAAAAATATGCAGTTGCTTTGCAGTAAGGCAGATAGACTAAGTCAAGCTGAAATATATATATATATTTTTTCAATTATGCATTAGATTTTGTTTTTATTGAAAAGATATACTTTTAATTTAATTTACAGCATGCAGTAGTTTTCTTTTCTCTTTTTTTTGCTTGCTCTCTAAAAATAGCATAAACCAGCATGACCTTGGGCATGAGACATCATAGGAAATGCAAAGAAAAAGAAAAGAGAGAACTTCTATTGAGTTTAAATCTTCATAAGTATTTGCTGTGGTAGTTTAAAATTTCAGGCAGACCTTTAACTGCACATAACTGGTCTTCCAATTTTGCTCCATAAAAATAACCAGTGATAGAGTGGGCTATTTCAAATATTATATCTCTAAACATATACAGAGTAATGTTCACTTTATATCTCTTTCTTTTTCAAGTCCAAAGACATGATATAAGTATCTCAAAGTATTTCCCATTTTAACTGTGCACGCATATGCAAATGATATAGTACATAAACATTTTTATTTGCAATGCATTTTTATTTGCAGTGCTGAATTACATGATAATAACCATAGCAACAGGGCTTTTGGCCATGGAATTGGGAGAGAACTAAGGGCCAGTGTAATAAACACGCTCTCCTTTTTCCGGTTTCATGATATTTTTACATAGGCACCTTAGAGTACATTCTTTGTCCTTAAAAGGGTGTCAAAGACCTTGGTTAATGATCTCTGCTCCAGTTTGAGCTGCATGCCATTTCTCTTTTTAATCAGAAGAACAACTTTGAAGTTGGAAAGAGGTAACTATTTTCCACAGAGGTACAACCAATTGTTTGAATTGCATTCAAACAATTACATGAACTTAATTTTTGGGTATTTTTTTCCGGTGAAAGTGGTAAGTTTCTAAGCTTTTGGAATCAATATCCATGGTTTTCAGCAATGAAAAAGAAAATGAAGGCCATTATGTGTAGCTCTCTGTCTCATAGTCAGAAATGGCTTTGCTTTTCCTTGGTATTATAGATAATCCTTCAAGCCATTGGATCCCAGTAAAACTGTAGAGCATCAATTACTTTAATTAATTTAAGGTTAGGACATTTTCTTAAAAAATCTATTCCAATGTTTTACTTTCTGTCTTACTGAAATCAACTGGACACATGCAGGCCAGCTGTTAACAGGAAATACTTCTCTATAAAGGTGGTGAGGCACTGGAAGAAGTGGCCCTTGGATCTGACTTAAAACAATTTTTCCATGATACAAGCCTCTGGTACGTTAGTATGAGCTTACAGTATGGTGATATCATTTAACTTGAATTAATTTAAACAATACTAAAATATGAGATGCATAATGCAAATATTATTTCAACATGAATACCAACTATTTGAGGTCAGGGAATTGAAGAAGCATTAAAACAGGATCAGAAGAGAAAGTATCATGCCACATAGAAATTAAACTACAAATACACATTGAACTTGAAATTGCTCTTGTGAACAAGTTTCTCACAAACTCTTCTAAAAGAGCTTCAATCAGTTACTACTCTAACTGTAAAATATTAGAAATATTTTTATGTCCTTATAACAGCTTTTTCTCTGATGCAAGTCCTGCAACATTATTTACTATACTTCAGCACTTCGAAATAGCATTCTGCCATTAAACTTTCCTAAGAAACTTACATAACTATTTCCAAATACTTTAATGAAGAGAAATCACATTCCAGACATTAAAATGTAATAATTTTGATACCTGTAAAAGTAGGTGTGTAAGATAATACAAACTTAAAAATCCAATGAAAATAAACCCTTGAAACAAAATCGCTTCTTTTTTTTTTTTTTGGTCACTTAGTTTATCTAAATTGATTTTAATGGAGAAGGTAATAATATGGGGGGCCTGAATTAACTACTGGATGTGGATGCAGCTATTGAAACTCAGAGGTCTTCAATTGTTGAAATTCAAAGGTCTTCAATTGTTTGAATTTCAGGTCTCACTTTCCCCCTATTTTTTTTCCAATTGGAGTTTAAATAGCCACGTCTTAGCCCTACTCTTGACCTGGGAACAGAAATCCGAGGTTCAGACTGTGGAACCATGTATTTTTACCATTGGTTGGGTTCTCTAACCAAGAGATTTGTTGTAGGATAATTTTCTTGTCTAAAAGATAAAATGCAGCACAATTTTCTCTGAAGCTACATTTAAGACTGAAGTCCAACAATACCATGATACTCTTGTGGTGCTCAGAGTTTTAAACATGCTGCCCTGGCATGAGAAAATTTTTAAAAATGTCATTATTCTTCCCAGCTCAGAAGTAGGTGGATAGTACCATGATCTCCTAATAAATACCTTGACGTTGGATGCAGCAGATAATAATTAAGCAGTAAATTAAAGAAGTCTGACCTGACCAGGGAGGGGTGGATCAAGGGAAGATCAGACCTCACTGCTGAGTTGCTGACAACCCCAGATGTGTTAGTAGACATGCAGTTGGCAACTTCTCCTTAAACCCATTTTTCCAGCTGTGGCCGTATGAAGATGTGCCTCATATTTAACGGGATTGTCTTATTTTCTGCGGGATCTGAGAAACTAGCATGGAGCTCGTTTTGCACTCCTCCTCTTAAAAACCACTTATGGTGGGATTTATCTAGATAAACTAATAAAATTATGTTGGATTTTTTCCTATAAAGTGCTGAGGGGAATTTAGGGTTGAAGGGAAATCCCTGTTTTTCCTGCTAGTATTTTTGAATATAGAGCATCCTATTGATAGACCATAGTGTTTACTTGGGATCATGAACTATTGATAGCTTCTGAGAAGTATATTGTAGTGAATGATTACAAAAGCTAAGTCATTTTTGGTTTCCATTAACGAGTATAAAAACCTCTTCAGTTTTATATTGTATGAAAGGATATGTATGCAAAAACAAGGACATAAACCATATATATTTATATACATATATACATGAAAAAAAGCAGTTAAGGTGCATCCTATTCAATAGATATATGGGCACTTTATCTCATTCTATTCCTAAGTTTATAGTTCTTTCTTTCCTGCTAAGAGAGTTTTGCAAAATGATAGATGTTTCAGGAAACTACCAATGAGTGAAACACATCACTGCAGATTATTCAAGTATGCCATTAAAGTACAGCCTTTGGGATCATGTACTACAGTTATTTTCCCTGATGATTCTATTTTAAAAGTAACAAGTCTACAGAAAATAACTATCTTCCACTAAGTATTTTATGTCTAATTTTGAGATTCTAGCTCAACAATGTCTGTGTCACTTGTATAACATATTCAAATTACAACTTAATGCCTTATCAAGCAATGTAGAGGTCTGATTTATCAATATTTAAAAAAATGTTACTCACATGCAAACTGAAGAACAGCCTCTCTGCTTAAAATACTGCCAAACATGTTGGTAGTTAAACATTGGTACTGTCCAGAATCTTTCGTTTCACTGGGGTTGTTGATGATCAAACTTCCTTCTATTAAACTTAAGCGATAATCACTTTCAATGTCGATTTCAGTTCCATTTCGAAGCCATCTTAGGGGAAAAAAAACCAAAAAAACCCCACTGAAAGACTGAGCATTTAATAGCCAAGTGAAGGTATCAAGCTTAGGACATGGAATCTGACAGGCCCAGTTGTAGTTACAGTTATTTAAAGGTATCCGGTGCAGCAATACATTGATCTCGCAAAACTTGAAAGCAAAAAACACAAGTTAAACCTGATCTTCAGCCTCTGAAGAAAAGGGATATTCCTTGTTTTGCCTATGCTGAATGAAAATAATGATCTCTGCTTTTTTCTTCCTTTTGCCCCCTAAAAAACCTAATGTTCACAAAGGCTTAAGAATTGAAAACTGCATAGCAAATGCATCCTTTATGTCAAAAATGGGAATTTTACTGTGCTTATGATAATCAAAATTTTAATTCATTTTCTATCATTAAAACCTTAGCTGAGCTTACAGGTACTGCACTGCATACAAACAAGGAAAGGTTTTTTCCATTCTTTTAGCATTTGATCTTCTCAGGCCAAGAAACAGAGACACCTCATTTAAATACAGCAAAAAGAAGAGCAAGACCTGTGAAGAGCAGGGAGGTAGATTGATGTACATAGGCTGCTATACAATATAGGATTTTGGCAACAGACAAAGGCAAAATAACATCACCTGAATCAGTATACACAGAATTCAAAGACTGGAATAGAAGACTGGAATTAACTGCTGGGTGGCCAAGGGCAGTTCCTGGCAGTCACTAGGTACATGAAAACTAATAACACATAAACAGTCTGCATAAAGAATGCTAAGTTAGGGAGGTGTTTGGGAGTGAAATAATAAGCCTGAGCAGTAAATTCAAGGATGGGAGTGAAGACAAGTTGGAAAAAGCCACGCTGTAGGAAACATTGAAAGTATCCTAACTGAGGCAAAGTTTTGAATGATTCTTGAAAAAAACCTTATTTTTATGAGGTTTCAGAAGTAACCTGAGTGTCTCATAATTTTTCAGTTGTGCAAGTGTTTTCATGGGTTGTGTTTCCCATCTGTCCCACATATTGTCTGCCAAAAAGCCTCAGCCTCCCATACATCTCAAAAGACTGAAGCAAAAAACGCTGCAGTTGTCCACTGGCTGCAGGAGAAAATATTTTTTGTGGTAGATTAATAGACTTCAGCACTCTGGAATAACCTCTTATATGTGTGTGTTTGCAGTTTCTGAATAAAAGAAAAACATCCACATATGAAGACTTTCAGATTTTTTTTTTGTCAAAGTGTAATTACATGAAATTGTAAGAAGAATGCAAAGAAGAGATAAGCAATGTAAACAGATAGGGTACAATCATTATAATGCCCAGATATCTCTTTCATTACTCTTTTGCTGTCATTCTGCAGCTTCTAAGTTGGCTTGGGAAATTTCCAAGAACTTGAAAGCTTTGCCAGAGATCAGAAAAGACTGGAAGAACTTGGCTACATTTAGACTACAGAGACAACTTTAACAAAGCAAAATAATTATTAATTCACTCTATCTTGTTAACATTTGTGGTGAGTAGGGTACAGAGAGCAGAATTCAGCTGCAGTAGTGGTGAATATTTCTTAATCTAAAGGTCAGAATTGTCAGAATTTGGATGAACTGCAAATCTCCTATATGTCCTTTCTTTTCGCATTTGGACTTTTAATTGCAGAGCACCTCTGCTTCACTGAATGTTAGAAATGAAACAGTGTTGAAAATTTATTTATATTTTAAAGGATAGCAGGGGAAGTTTGGTAGGATTAACTACGTTTTTAAATTGATAACATATAAAGATGAGGTAAATAGGAAAGGAATTTTTAATTTGAACATTTGATTATTAGTTTTTTTTTGTTTTGAATGAAATCATAACAAAAGTTAACTTTTTCTACATATATCTTTGTCATACATCATATGTGGAAAAAAATGCAAAAGTAATTGATTTTGAATGGAAAGGTAGATAGGGAAAAGGAAAAAAAATTGTTTTGGTATTTCCAAATGAGAACTGCCAGAAAATTCAGTTACACTAGCTTTATTCCTTTAGTTTCATTTTCAGTTAAATTCACTTAAAAAATATATTCTTTGAATTCTACCTCAAAACTTTGGATCTTGATAGCTACCTGCCTCCATATCTTGGGATCAATCCTGAGGGATTTTATTCCCCTCATGTAACCTATGCACATTATAGGAAAAGAAACACCGAATTAGGTGACTTTTTTTCTAGGTAACCTGACTAATTTGGAAGAACAACAAAATTGTCCAAAATACAACACTTCCAAGGTCACAGATTGTTAGGAATACTCAGATGCATTTTTTCTTGAAGAAAAGTGACAGATAACATTTCAAATTACTATAATCTGGTTTAAGCAGACAAAAAAATAATTTTTAGTAAACTTTCTCAATCGCAGTAAATGAAACTGACAAAGCAATTACTACCCAGCTTATGTGTGTCCTAAGTAAAAGAGTCCATGGAGGGTTTCACAATCAGTGAAAGCCGTGCAGTTAAGCGGCATCTCGGGGAATTCAACACCTGCTTGTAGCTCAGTAACTCTGCTGACCTGTGAGATCCCACAGGAAGTTTGTCAATGTCTGTATTCATCATCAAAGGGATTGCAGTTTTTGTCTTCATTGAACTACCCCTGACTCGTGATGCTAAGGTATGATTTGAAGAAATGCTAAGCAAACAGAATCAGTTCATGTCAGGGAGTTATTCCCTAACACTATGTATCAAAATGCCTCAATGACTGAAGGTCAATAAATTAAAACCTGTTATTTCAGGGTAGAGTTTGGATAAGGAGAAACAAAGTTTTTTGAAAGGGGGAGCATCTGAAATGATGTGAACATTCTCCATTCCATTAAAACAAAGTCATTTCCAAGAACAAAAAGAAAAAATTGTAAAGAGGTTATGAACACTGGGACACAAATTAAACAGATTAAAGAAATGAATTTTAAAAAAGGCAGAGATAACTTAATATTGAAATTTTTGAGTGCTTTAAGTGTTATTTTAATATAAATTTGAATAAATACATACTGTGCTTTGGTTTTGGCTGAAAATAATTCTTAGCAGTACATGACTCAGAGCACATGTAAATAAAGGTCCAGTGCAGCTGGCCAGGGCCTTTGGTAATGTGGTTAGGTAGTGACATACTCAAAAACTTTGTATATCTGTAGATCTTTTGCGGCTAAATTCCCTCTACATTTGTCCTGAAGAATAGTATCTTCCTCAGAGAGTAATTTTTACTTCTTTTCCCTCCCTTTGAATGGTAGTGTGCATTGCAAATGCTGCCCAGATAAGTGCCAGCAGGAGAAGATAAACTGTGCTGTTTGAGTTAGGCCTTTTGAGTTTAATCTCTCCTTCCTGTTGCTTTCCCAAGCAACAGTCGGGAAAGTTTTCTTATGAGGCTGGTGACACCAATTAATTTCTAGAGAATTGAAGAAATGGATATCAAAAAACCATAAAACTTCCCAAGTTGGAAAAGATTTTAAAAGATTGTTTTCTCCAGCATTATATGGAAAATGGAGCCTAGACAAGATGAGTTTTTTTCTTTGCATCTTAAAAGGCTTCAGTGAATTACTGAGGAGTATGAAACTTTCTTGCCTCTTGTCTTCTACGTGTAGCTCCCTGTGAAGAAAGAATCCTTATCGTCTTTGTAGTCACTCTTTAAAACATGCTGGAGGTCTGTATTTGTTGATTGCATTCTACTGGGAAAACGCAAAAAATATGTTTGTATGAAGAAAGAAAGGAGATGGATAGGTTCTCCTCAGACAAAATTTCTACAAGAATGATGAAGTTTTTGGGGAGACTTGAATATAGGACTCTCTTATTTTGGGGGTGAATTTGTGCCTTTTTCCCCATAGTCACAGGCTATGTTTAATGGACCGATGACACTTTCACAAGGTGTGGCACTAATCCCCTTTTTTTCTCTTTTTTTTTATGATTAAAAATCACCAGTAGGTAACAGAATTTACTCATGGAATGTCAGTAAAGAAGAATGCAACATAGCTTTCATACTACATAGTGAGGAATTCATGCTATTCTAGTTTGGAGAATTTCTGGATGCTCATTCCTCATCCCATGTCAAATGTTTTAGTCATGCCTGTGCTGTTGGGGGAGGAGGTGGCTTGTGTCATGCATCAGATCCATTTAATGAGTCCATATGTTGCAAAGAGGCAGATTGAATGGTTGGAATGTTTAAGGATGGTACTGCTTCTGGATTTCTTCAAGTTATAGAAATGCAAGAGCTCTGATTCAAATAGCTCTAAGGAAAATTCAACCAGAATTCTGAAGAATCCACAAGTTAAATAAGGATAAAAGGCAAAAGACAAAAGGCAGAATTGATGATTGCCATCTTTGATGAAACACAATAGGAGTCCTTATGTTCCCTTTGTAATTGAAGAATGATTCTATGAGAAAAGATGAAAGGTATGTGGGAAAAAATAACTAACCATATGTTCCCCCAACCCTCTTGCATCACTAGTAATTTACATAAAATATGAGCAGAGACAGATATAGCAAATGGGTAAGGTGACTGCAACATACTGCTACCTCCTGTAAGTGAGCACCATCAATAAACTGCCCTCTGAGGCCCACAGATGTGTCATCAAAAGCCTGAATAATGGATAACTGTGGCCTACAAGCCTGTATGGAAAAATAAGCAACAGGTGATGGTTGCAGAGGAATAAAATGGTAGGCTTGTGAGTGAAAACAACCAGATTTGACGCAGCCATGTTATCTTGTAGTTCCAAGTCAGGTCATTTAATGTGCATATACTTTGCTGCCTTCCCTATATGTTGGGATAGTATTTTGAAGCTTTATAGATGTTTAGAAATAAAAAAGAAACCCAAAGAATTAAATTTTTTTGTCAGTTGTCGCAGCCACAATTCAATAAGCTGGACAAAAGGAGTCTCTCTGCATGGATAGAAGTGATGTTCAGAGTATATAATTTGAAACTTAAAATATTGCTTTGCCTTAATCACTGCCATTTCTGCTTCTTGCTTATTCAGAATCACAAAAAGCATTCAATCAGGAAAACTACTAGTGTCAGAGAGCTGTTTCAGTTGTTTCTCAACAAAATACATTGATTCTCAGAGTAGGATTGCAGTGGCTAAAATGCTGAAAGCTAAAAAAATAAAATTCTAAAACAGGTACCTGTATGTAGGAGTAGGATTTCCACGTGCTTGACAATTCAGAGACACTTTCTTTTCCTCAGAATCAGTTGGAAAAATCATATCATCTGGCTCTTGTACAAACACCGGCCCATAATCAACACTTTCTGTCAAAAAAAATAAATGCTACTGTTTAGGAAAGCAAAAAATGCAAATGTGTTATAGATTTTATAATGTAAGATTAAAGTATGCATAATTATATTTGTTTTCTGAAGGTTCGTGTTGCTTTAATTTAGATGTTGTATTAAAAAGCAATTATTGAAAGGAAAAAGAGACAAAGAAGAAATATATAATATATTACTAAGTGAAGCATAAAACATATAGTATGATTTAAGAGTTTATTATGCCTAAGAATGGCTTTCTCATCAGATATATTTTGGCCTGAAGTCTAGTGAGAAGCTCAAGAGACTTAAGAGGAATTAACTCTGCTTACAGAGAGCAAGGTAAACAAAACATTTCTTACTGCTTGCAGCAGATTATGTCACAGAAAACTGATACACAATATTCCCTCCCCTTTCCACAGAAAACTAATACACAATTCCCCTTCCTTACGTCAAGGAATGCTAAGGAAAATCATTTGGAAAATTAACGGCAGCAAATGGTGTCTGTTATTAAATTATATATAGCTAAATCTGACATTTCATTTTCCTCCACTGTCTTGTCTAATTTTGGCACGTACCTTTTTCTTGATAAGAATTTACATTTCTGAACTAAAAAAAGCTGTACAGATCCGTAGAGCACATCTTTGATTACAGTTCATTCATATTATGAAGTGAGAAGTGTAAGCCTTCAGAAAAGTAAAAGGTCACAAGCAGAGTATTCCTGTCATGATGGTCTGAATTAATAAAATTCCCACTGTGTACCAGAAGCCTGTGGAATTTTAATATTTTTAGGCTTACTCCAGACTCATGGATGATTTAATCACATGGTGCTCTTCATCTTTAAAGCACTAGCCTGTCCGCAGAGAGGTAGTGGCATTGTCCTGCTACTTGCAATGAAACATCTGGGAGCAGGGGTTTTTCTGTTGGTTTTAGGGTTTCCTGTGTTCATGGGATAGATGTCCTCCAGTTCTTACTGAGGACAGCACACCTCATTAAGCATTTTATGAGGTCCTGCTGTATTTGTCCTACCAACAGCAGCTTGAAGTGGAAAAAGATATACCTGAACAATTGGGATTTGGTCACTCGCCTGAAAATTATTTACTACATTGTTTTACCAACTTCACACAGCTTCAAACACATTATGATTTCACAGTTTTGGGAACTGCAAACTTTATCATACTAATTTAATACTTTATCATACTAATAATAACCTTTTTCATATTTTCTGAGGCTTACAGCCTCAGAAAATCTGAGTAGACAGGAAAAGGTACAGGGGGCTAAAGTCTTGGTACAGAAAAGAAAGATTTGGAGTCTTAAAAGGATGAGAATTGTGGGAGACATAGGTCATAGCATGTTAGTTTTGAGATTTGAAGTTTCCATGTCTTTAAATTCTTCCATTTGGGGTTTCTCACCTCTCTTATCATACAGTAAAAAAATGACATAAGACCCCATTATGTTTTTCAAGCTTTCCTTTTAGTGACTACACAATTATTATACACTTCAGTTTTGTCTTTTTACATTATTATTCAAATGCAGATTTTGAAAATACCTATATTTTCAGGCATGTGTGCTTCTGCTGGAATAGATTCAAATAATTAGCCTGTTGATTTGTAAAGTCAGCTAATAAAAGCAGAAGCAATTAGTAATATCTCTTTCCCATAATTTTCCAGCTTATTAGCCCTACTTGTAGGACTTTGTAAAGGAGTATGGATTGCTGTTTTGCATATTTATAATAATGTGTAGGTACATTACTTTGCTGGGGTTTATTGGCAGAAATGTGTGCTCTGGAAAAAATATCTGCATACTAAAAAAAACCCAAAAAAACAACCCACAAACAAATCAATCACAATAAGTGACTTCTGATATGTACTGATATTACTGAAGACAAAAGAACTCCAGTAATGGATTTTGAGAAGTAAATCTTAAAATGCCATGAGAGAAATGGATTCAGCTGGCAAAACTTATTTTAATAAAGGAACATGTTGGTACAAACACAGTGTGTCGATTTTTTATCATTTGGTCACTTCTTGCATTGCACAAAAGAAAACACTAATGTATGCAGGTGAAAGTAAACAGAACTGACATTGAGCTAGAGTTTAGCAAAACCAAAAATTAATTAGGGATAACAAATTTAAATAATGTCTTTAGATTTAGGTGTTATTTCATGCAGATTAGTAGGCATATGGATAGGGTGAATATTAATGAAGATTAATGATTTTTCTTCTCCCTAGGAGGGACTCTGGAGATAAAATATGATATCACAGTCTAGGACTGCTGGAAAGAAAAGAAAAAGATGCAAGGCTAGGTGCAAGACCAGACCATGGCACACTCTTGTCCTCTCCCTAAGCTACTCAGACAGAGATTTCTGCAGCTCTTGACTCAGCCATCGACCTTAGGACAAGGAAACACCTCCAGCCCCAGCCTGCAGCACACCATGGTCCCACAGACAGCTGGAAACTCCCCTCAAGCCACAGAGAAGGGACCAACCCAACCCCTCTGTGTGGCTTTGGAATAAAACTTTCTGATTCATGAACCATTGCCTGGCTCTTCTGCTTTGTGTGGTCTTTTTGGGGAAATATCCCTGGCCTCATCCTTATTGCCCTCGTTTTCTTATTGTGTTTATGTATATATCTTTGTATACATGGATATATAAGCTCATGTATGTTTTCTGATGCCTTCAGAGATCCAAAGACATCAGGTTTTTTTGCACCCATGGTTTTTTTTGCGCCTATAGGTCACAGCTAACTGTGACCCATACTCTTTGACAGGATAGTCCTTCGTGAGTGTGCATGGCAGGATTTGAGCCCCACACCTCATTTTTTTTTCCTAACTTATCAAGAACATAAAATTAAATGAATATTCAATATGCATGTTAGCATGCGTATATTTCAATTTACTATTATAATGTCTCAAGGGAAATATTTCCATTCCTCATAGATGTTTTTACTAAACAAGATACAGAAAACTAGTTGTTTTAAGTGCTATGTTATTTAAGAACAGTGATTTACCACAGAGTCTTGGGAATACAGGTGTGCTCTGCAACCAGCAGCTATTTTGTGGTTCCCTCACAACTTTTAAGAAAGGCAAGGATATGGAAAACATTCAAGATATAAGAAAAATCCCTCTTTTAAATTCTTGAATATTCTTCAGAGAAGTTCTTCAATTTTCTTTGAGTGCCAGTGTTTTCCTTTCAGCACTTCTGCACATGTGACTCCCTAGAATTTCTGGAACATGTGACTCCCTAGAACCAAATATTTAAATCCTCATGGGAATTTAAGCTAGAATCAGTATCCTGCAAGTCAGACAGTAGTCAAAGTGCGGTTTCTCTCTCTCTTATCTACAGACTTTCTTTCCTACTTTTATTCTCTCCCTCAGTTACTGATGAAGAAAAAAATCAGATGTTCTTCTTTATGAGCAATGTGGATATCATAACAAACTGCAGATGAGAGCAAAGTTTCCTGTACTTTGAGTCCTATAGCAATTGAAATAGTGTAATTCCTCAACAGTTGCTGTCTTGCCACCATTGTTGATAAAAATACAGGTCAATTAATACACTGAGAAAATTAATTAATTCCTTGAACCCTGGGAACACAGAAGTGGACAGGAAAAAAATATGACCCTGTTCAAACTCCTGCATTGAAGCTGCACTGACATTATTACTTTTACTTGGATAATTCTAAGTGCTGTACTTCTAAAGAGGAAAAGAAATTAAGTTATCATAAATGTTTTCTTGAATAAGTACCCTCCAAGACACATGACTGGCCTAATCAGTCATGGAGCCATCTTCTCAGTCTGAGTTACTGGTGGGAAGGAACAACAGACACATTATGGGAGAGGATATGCTCAGGTAACCTTTGTATATGGGGGAAGGAAGTTTTCCTTCAGTCTTCTGCCCTTCTGCTCTTGTCCCTTTAGAAGCACTCTTTACAGAACCAGGGAGAATGCTTTCCTATTGCTCTATTTTTCATCCCCATGTTTCAAAGATTTCTTGAGTCCATGTAGAGATGGAAGAATTTTCTAAAGAAAAGCTACACAAGAAATATAAAATGATAGAACCTCTAAAGCTGCCTAAAAGGAGGGATCACTAACAGACCTTCCATCGTAAAATACAGATGATTTTACTCTGCGTACAGGGCCTATCCAGAAAAGTACCTACTAGACACAATGCAGACCAAACTACATCCCAATGATCTAGGTATTAATGTGTTCAGGACACACTAATAAGGTTGAAGAAATTGTTGTTGATAAGGCTATACATGTTGCTGAAATCTATATACAAGAAGAAGTAATTAAAATTAAGCAAAGCCCTTTCATTTCAGTTTGATCCTACAAATTGAAAGATTCTTTTTGGTAGAGGTGGATCACACTATGATGCTACTTGCTATCAACTTTGTTTTTGAATTTGTCTCTTTCCATTCTTGATTTTCAGCTTATGCTTGTGTGAACTTCAGTCAACTGATGGCTCAAATGGATCATCTGATTACCTTTGTTATCATGGAACCAGACAGGAAACCTGTTCAGTATATTCAGAAATATTTTTTATATATAATCACACTGATTTAAATGGAAACCTATTGCTTTCCCCACATAAAAGCTAGAAGCTATTTTGATTTTTTGTTTAAACACTGAAAAACTGTATTAACTTCAGTGGCAATACTTATTTTACAGGTAGGTTCTATGATATAACCTTTCACCTTTACACCTAAGAAATAAAAAAATTCTGTTCATTCTAATATCACAATCATATGTCAAAATATTACATATTTCAAAATTTCAATAAAATAAAAAAGAAGCCCACAAATTCATCAAGGCTAAACACATTCCAGTGATTAAATCTCTGTGTAACATATTTTGAAATTAACAAAAGTTGCTGAAATACAACTTTTACATTAATAATAATTATTTTGCATATATAGAAACAGAGACATTATATATATACACACACATACATATACACATATGTATCTTTGCAACATATGCATTTCTAAAGAACTATTTAATTTTTAAACTGTGTTTCAGTAAATTTAAAAGCTGAAAAACTCTGAGACTCCTTTTGAGGTAAACTGAGGCTGATACATGTGCCTCAAGGTATATTTATTGATTCTAGTGTGCTGCACGGTGGAACATTGTACAGTACATGCATTATTAAGTTTGCATTGCAAAGAAGATTAACTTTCTCATATTTTCAGATTTACCTTTTCTGAAGCATGTTTATTTTCTTAATAAGCAAGATGATACAAGATTTTACTGTTTCTTGAAAATGCTTTCTCTATTCTGAAACAAATAATCTGTTCTAAATTTAGCTTATAATATCTAAACTGCATGCTATTGAATAAATGTTGTAAAATATTTTTAGTAACAGAAAAAAAATGAGTAGTTTGTGTCTATAATTCAGACTGGTAAGTGCTGAATCTAGCAGGTGGTGGGGAAACAGGAATTCTCATTTTACAAAAATTACATTCAGATCTTGCATATCTTGAGGTTCATTGATTCAAACACTTTCAGTTGTGACAGACTCTGTTTTTCATTTTCTTCCAAAATGTGTCAAACCAAAGATGAAAGGACAAAGAGAGTCCTTATTCAAGGTTAAGTTCAATTATCTTTACTACAGCAATTCCAAAAGTTTTTGGAGCAGTAAGAAAATATAAGAGTTTGCAGTTTTATGATTCTTCAAGAGTATTTAATGAATAATTCATACTCTTTATTCACATTTTTTAGTCATGACTTTACACTTTGATACATAGTTTCAACAGAAGGACCACATTGCCTTAGCTGCATGTTTACGCTAAATAATTCCAGATAATTTAAAATCAGCAGTGAGCTAGAGCTCAGCTCTTTTAATTTAAGATATCAGGAAACACATGTTGAATTGGAAGTGCAAATGAAATAGCATCAAGTCAGTATAAAAGGATCCTTATTACAAGCCATGTCAGGTGTTTGAACATGTCTGCTGGGAAATAATTTGAGAAGTCACTTGAGAACTGGTATAATTCAGCAGCTAATAAAAGTATTCTTGGGTGTTTTTTATGACAAACTTCACTCCTGAATTTATGCCATATATTAGATGTTTGAATTATGCAAATTCTACATTATAATAATCTAAAACATATTTTATCTCTTCCTAAAAATGTCCTCTCACTGGAAGCTATGGTGTCTTTTTACCACATCTTGCTGTAACATTTCCTCATTTAGGAAGCCTTGGCAGGTAAACATGACCACTTAACTCTATCATCACATAGCAGTTTTAGGACGATAACTAGAATATTACTTCAAGACCTGTAAAACTAAAATTAAAAAAAAAAAGTACCTTTAGACTAAATCGATATCAAGAAATTTAGAAATACAAGTGTAAAATTCTCAGTTTCTAAATATCAAAGATATTTATTCAGGATCAAGCTATTAACAGAACTCAGAGAGGTTTAGAAAATTAGTTACATTTAGCTGCCATGACAGATGTGTTCAAGTCCTCTTAGATGATGCAGATTATCCTACTTGGTCACGTGCTGATCTTTTCTAAATACTGTCTCATACCTATGCTTGTGCTATGCAGGCACTTCAGTTAATCAAGGGCTTTTAAATATCCTCAGGTGACTCAGATTTACCTATTTCTACAAATGTCTACACAGCTGCATATACCAAGATCTGTAAGCGAAATAAATCTCCTAGGAGTATTTTGTGTAGTCTTTAGAAGAATGGTGTTCCTCTTTTCTTGTTCAAATACTTGGTTCATTAGGCCTTATGAGGTATGGCCCTTTTACAATTTTGTCTACAGTCAGTGGTTTTTCACTTGCTCCTGAGAAACTGATGAGTCTCAACTGCTGAGCTGCAATGTGGCCCCAGTGTTTTAAGGAGAGTCACGATTGCTGACCTAAATCATAGATCATATCTATGGCACAATGATCATCCCTGAGCTATGATCTCACTGTGCTTTCTGGAGATGTCCAGGATTTCTAGCTCTAGCTTGCACTATATTATTCAAATAATCTGTATTTTTTTTGCTTTCTCCTTCAGTCTTTAGACATTCGTGCTGTAAAAGATCAGGATAATAGACTATGGTTCTAATAATGGCCAATAATTTTAACGTGCTCTTAAAAGATTGTCAGGGAGGAGTTATCAGTGTCTAGTGAATGGGGAGAAGCTGAGTTCACTCTAGTCACTGCTTAAATGACTGTTACAGTGGAAGGACAAACGTAGAAACATGCCCCTATCCCAAAAGTGGTATCAAACAGAATTTATCTGCTGACAGGGTCAAATTGTTTCTTTTCTAGATCAAACTTTATTCAGGGAAAATTTTTATGCTTGTATATTAGCCATTTTTCTACACAAACCACTTGCATACACCATTAATTTTCAATAAAAGCAAGACATTTTCTGGGGAAAATATAAGACTTTGTTGAGTCAAAAAGTAACCTCTTATCACACTCATGATATTGTGTGAATTTCATTGAATTGAAAACTATTAATCACAATTATTTCCTATTTTACATCCTTAGATGTAAATGAGGAATATATTTATGCTTATGTATTCTCTAATCTCTCCCTCCCCACCTTCCTCTCCTTCCTTCCTTTTTTTCTTTCTGGCTTTCTATATTTTTTGACTGCAATTCAGGTAATTATTGTCACTAAAGAAATGGAATTACAAATGTGGCTTCTTAAAATGTAACCAAACATGGGAAAATATGTATTTTTCCTATGAATTATTGCATTTAGAGGTGAATGACATCATATCACACCAGAAACTCTATCCAACCATGCACATAAATACATGCATGACACAGCTGACTACACAGTAGAGAGAATTTAGTACAAAAGTAGTTTTATAAGGTTTATCCTTCATGTTTAATTTACATTACTGGCATTCATGATTAAATTAAAAGATTCCAAGGAGAAAAATTTGCTTAGATTTTACTACTAGATGAAATTGTGCTGTAATGGAGTTTCAAATCACTTGTTGGCTATTTTCATGTAGCAACACCTGCATAACGCAATTCTGCATAGGAATCTTTAAGAAAGGATATTTTAACTGGTGACTTTAAGGCTGTTCTGAAGAGCCTAAAGGAAAGCAGCTCATTTCCTCCTTGTGATATTTGTTAAAATTCAAAATTGTGCCTGAGAAACACTGAAATAAGCTGACAAAAATACACTGATTTCGAAAAATGTTTGCAAGTTTTAGAGGGGAAAAGCTACACTTACCATCATGTTTGAAGGTCTCTGAGAAGTGGTAGAGGTTTGTTGGGGAGTGATAATGTTGTGTGGCTCCTCTCCAGCCTGGTGAAGATACACTTCCTAATGAAGGACTGCTTAATCGTGGTCTGTTCTTTGAATTAAATGAGGCTAAAGATGAACTACCAGATTTGATTCTTAGGATAGCAGCATATGATGTGGGGAGGCCAGGAACAGCTTCTGAATAATCTGGAAAAAAATCCAAAAATCCAACAAGATGTGAACACTCAATAGAGACTGTCTCTCACTTTGCAAAAGAATGTTTAGTTAAGCAGTAGAAAAGCAGAAAAGTTTTATATATAAAAGGAGTGACAGAAAAATACCAGGCTTGATGGGAGACTCAGCTTCTGAAAAGAATTGGGTAGCAGCATGGAGCTCTAAGAAAATTTCCCTGCAGCTTCACCACAATATAGAAATCAGGTATTCACTAAATTTCTTACTTATGGAAACATGAGTTTTCAATGTTTTTAATTCCATTTATATGACCCTGTATTTCTATTTCATAGTGGAAAAGTGTCTGCCAGGCCACCATCTTTCCTTCACAGCCTTCCTTCCGCTTGTATGTGCAATGCAGAAACACTGACTGAAAATAAATGTGCTTCTCAATTCAACACTACTCTGCAAATCAAGCAGGCTAGCTAAACGGGCCAAGAGTATCTGTATGCACAAATGCCTTCCCCAAAAACATACATATGCTAAAGTCACCTCCTCTGCTGTCTCTTCAACTTCTTTTTTTTTTTGCCTTTTCTGACTATATTTAAAATTTCAGTGTTTACAAATATGAATAGTGCCCAAGTTTTCAGTCCTTTTGTGACATCAAATATAAAGAAAATAAATTACATTACAATAGATTAAAAACTATAACTCAGGACCTGCAGGAACAAAGTAGGCAGAAGTATGCAACAATATTAAGGAGGTTAGAAGAACATTCAAAAATATATTCAGAGACGAGCAAAGGGATCCAGACTGCATATCTAGTGCCTATGAAGTAACAGATCTTTTAGAGAACAATTGGAAGTGCCATGAAGAAAAAAAAATCACTGTTCTGTCATCTCTGCTGGTGATAAATATTTAAAAACCAGACATCCTTTTCACATTGGCATAGCATGGAACATTTGCCATTTTTAGGCTGTGACTCTCCTTTTTGTTTGTGTATGTAACACAAAAAGCCACTCTAGTAAATAGGATTCAACAACAGTTAAATACTCCTGACAACTTCTTTTTGCTGAAATATTTTTTGTAGTCAGTTTTGTGAAATGAAGTTATTCTGTGCTGCCTCATCAAGTTAAGAAGACTGCAGTTCTTCTTCTGCTTAAAAATAACAAATGATTCTATAATTCTTTGTTATCTAGCAGAGTGTGGAACACTAATTCTGCAGTGGTAATCTCAGGGTTTGAAAGAAAAAAAGAATCTACAAGATCTCAGATGTTATGAATGCAAAGTACAATGGGAAGAAGGAGAAGGAAAGGATACGAAAGTCAGGTGACATGGTGAAAAGATCCTGCAGCAATGTTACATAATCTGTTTTCTGTTACATAATCTGTTTTCTGCCCTTCTATGGTATAATTGCTTTGTTTGGCTGGATTAGCCAGCAGTGTGAAATTTCACCCTGACTCCAGTTGCTCTGTCATGCTCATAGGCATACTGTATTTGAGTAAAGTTTTCCTTGTAAAACATAACTGGAAATGGTTAATAAATTATACATAAGGAAATATTTCATGTTTTGTTTACTGAAAGTCTGTAGCCTGTGATCGTGACTGACAACTACAGCAGAAAACACACTTACCTGAAAACAAAACTTACTTCCTAATTTGAACATTCATCTTCAGAGATTTAGACTTCTGAACTGCCTAGTTACAGTGCCTTAATTAGAATATATTTTTATTGGAGTACTATTTACAGTAAAATTATTCCTTTAATTTGGTTTGGATTAGACTTCTGAGATTTGGGAGTATAAATTTATATATTCCATTATTTAAGTATATAGTAGTTAAACTGCTGGAGAATTGATATTACTCTCTAATGTGCTTTTTTACTTTACCAGTCTACCCTAAAAATCCTTGAGAAATTTCATCAAAATTACTATGGGTAGTTCTCAAAATGCTGCTGTACTTGAGCTTCACTATGAAATTATGTTTTCCCTGGTCTCATTCTGAGAAATAAGTCAAGTATTTGGGATGAAACATCCAAAAGTTCCTTCAGCTGCATGACACAGATAAGGAAGATATAGGCCCAAATGGTAAGGACATAAAGCAACTAGAAACCAGCCACAATAATATCAGTGATTTGGGTTAGCCTTCATATTTCTTTGAAGTAGAACTATGAGATTTATAGTAATTTTAACAGTGGTATGACACTTTTAAGATAGACTGTTTCTTTTTAATTTTCTTAATGGATTTCCAACAGCAAACTGATATAGTTTTGGTAATTTTTAATGAATCTGTATGAATTCAATAAATTATTAATTCATCTCTTATTATTTCCATTACACACTGCTCTTCAGTCAGATTGATCAGAATCAAGACAAGGAAAACAACAGTGCCATAGGTAATAGACAGCCTGTCTTCCAATGATTACCAAGGGGTTTTCTTTGGTCTTAGAGAAAGCCATAAATATAAATGTCAAGATAATTTGAAAGAATTTTATTCCTGTAGTTTGTAATATCTATGTTTGATTAAATTCAACTTTATTTCATGTATGCTGTTGTGGCAGGACAAAGATTACTCTGAGGGAAAGGGGATCACAAGACAGCAAATGTTTACACAAGTTCCTTGGGTACAGTCCACAGGTGCAAATATAAACCACAAATACTACTCTGTTATATTTTATGGTTTGTTTTTAAAGGCACAGCATAGCTCAATAAAGTTCAAATAATGGTACACAGTAATTTGACCAAAATGTATTCTTTCTTTAATGAGAGAAAAGTGACAAGGAAAATTCATTGAATCAACCCCAACATTTCTTTGAAAACTGTCTTTGTAACATTTGAACTTTATAGAGAGTAAAGTATTGTGAATTTGGTGTGATGTTTTGTTTTCCTTTATTCCGTTTTTCTATAAGTGACTCCTGGTCAGTTACTAACTCATTGACATTTCTCAACTATCTAATTAAAATGTAGACTGTCTTATAATACTTGCAAATGTGACCTTCATTTGTGTATTTTTGCGAGCTAGCATGTTTAATCAAATGTCAGTAAGAATAATCACCCATTTTTTTCATTGTAACTTTTAATTACATTGTTTCAGTGTAAGTTTTCGGTCTTCTAAGCTTATGGAAATATGTGCATTCATTCTGTACAGTGGATTGTATCAGTTTTGCTCCTCATGTTTTTAAGCAGACATATATTTTCTGCTCTGGTCTGTGCATGCACATTGGTTTCCTCTTAGACTGCTCAATGACATGTAACTTGGAAATAACTTGGGAGGAGATGCAAAAATAGCAGAAATCTGTTGTTGATAAGATGTCCATACAAGTCATCTCCTATGAGAACTAGGAGCACTACTAAAACACAATAAAATGTGAATAAGTAATACTTTTCTGATGAAATTGTAATAACTATAACAAAAAAGAACCCAAAGCAGACCCAGCAAAACACCAAAACCAAACAAAAACATGGACAAAAAACCTTCAACCAAAAGCCAACAAACCAAACACACACACACAAAATCCCTCAGAACTAAGTGGAAGCCAGTAGATTTCTCAAGAACTCGTTAGTTCATCTGACCCTCCTCTGTGTATTTCCTGCTGTGGTGGCTTGTTTATCTGAGAGAGATTTTTTCCTAAAGTTGCTGCTCTATCCCTCTTATCACTGAAAGCAATAGACAATGCAATATAATTGCCTTTTCTATTGACATTGTCTATTGACATTGCATTGTCAAAATCAACAAAATCAAACAAACCATGTGATGGAAACTTTCACTGGAGACCTCTTTTTAAATATTTGGATTCTGGATGTCAGCACATAAGGTAGTGAGGCTGGGCTCACTTTACAGGCAGTAGAAAGGAGGAGGAAAATGACATGTGATATGGTAGACAGTCTCAATAAATGGCTACTTCTTGCCACAGAATGTAAAGGAAAGTAAAATGAATAGCTAAGATGTCAAAATTTCAATGTTTCAGACCTCAGTTGTCTTAGTCATAGAATTATAGACTAATAAATGTTGGAAAACTCCTCCAAGACAACTGAGCCCAACATTTGACTTATCACAGAGCAACCAGACCATTGCACTAAGGCCTGTATCTAGTCATTTCTGGAACACCTCCAGAGACAGTGATTCCACCTCCTCCCTGGGCAATGCATGCCAATGCTTAAGCACCTTTCCAGCAAAGAAATTCTTTGTGATGTGCAATCTCTCTGATGCACCTTGTGGTTATGTCCTCTTGTCCTGTCACTAGTTGCCTGGGAGAAGTGGCTGACCCTGATTTTGCAGCAACCTCCTTTCAGGGAGTTGCAGAGAGTGAAGGTACGCCCAGAGCCTCCTCTTCTCCCGTTCTCTCATCATAAATCAATCAAGCTTCATTTGCGTCTTTTCTGCTCAAAATATTTGTTTCTTCTGCAAAGGAGTGAAAAATCAAGAAATTTGAATTGTTTCCGTAGAAGCAGTGAGGGATGGCTTAGAAGCTGGAAGTTCTCAAGGAAAATATGTTGGTGATCCTCATCAGCCCTTTTCACCACAGATATGATAGCATGAGAAAGGGAGAAAATTATGTATGCAAGGTAGTCTTTCTTCAGGGAAAAATATATTTTTTGCCAGGTCTTTTGCAAAAATAAGTAAACCTTCAACCCAAAAATTGTTCTGTTGAGCTTTTCAGTAGTCCACTATTCAAGGAAGATGCATGATAATTTAACTTGAAAATCTGCAATAGCCTCTCATTTTATATAATTTGTCTTTTTCTTAGAAATCTGGTCATACAAGGCATCAAATTTAAGAACATAGGATACTGTAGACAGACATGGGAAAAAATAATTAGGGATATATTTTATTTTCCGTTAAAATAACAAAGAGGAAATGATTTGAAGACTTAAAACATTGACTCAGAGATGGTAAAGAATATTTCCAGCGGCTATTAGCAATTGAATCAACATCATTGGAATATTATACTGTTAGAGCTAATTTAAATCTCATGAATTTTTATGAGGAATTATTTTGAATAATATAAAGATGCTTTTGTAGAGTTAGTCATTGCTTCCTTTCCTACTTGAAAAACAATCTATTTTTCATCTTACTTCCACTTCATCCTCATAATTCAGCAAGTAGATTACTCAATATCTGCCCAATTATTCCCACTTTGCATCCAACATATGACATACACCAGAGCAAACAAAATGTGCTTTAATACTGAACACCTTCTGCTAGAGAATGCTTCTGACTGCAGTAGTACAAATAATAATAGTAATGATATATTCCAATTATTGAACAGCATTTGTCCAAAGTAAAGTGGTTCAGAACTGAAAAAAGTGCTTTGAGTTTATTGTCATATTTTTTCTTTTAAAACACTAAATTTTGTCTCATTTAAAGCATGCTAATGTAATATACTGAATAAAATGAGCTGGGGTGTGTTTCTGCCATAGCATAGGCTTCAAACACAGTTGTTATGTTCAGTGAGTGTTTTGCACTTTTTTTTGAAAGTCACTGAAGTCATCTAATGAAAAGTGCTTTTTAGAAGTAAAAAATATAAAGCGTTTTGAAGACTTTTCTAATGATATTATTGAAGAAAAAATTTACTCCAAAGAATAGCAACAGACCCTTGATTATTTAGCATATTCCATCTAGTTCAACATTTATTACTTCTGGTTTTTGCACTCAAAGACCAAAGGTGGATCTGACACTTTACCACTGGGTGATTGTTTCTGCCTGTCTGTCTCATAAAAAGGAGTTTTAGGTCAGTTTTTCCTGAAAAATAAGACTTAAAGCAAACAGTGAAGATAGTTGAGGGGGCCCAAATAATACAATCTAAGAATTAGCTTATTTTAAATACCTTTTGATCATTTACATCAAAGAGGAGTGCTATTGACTAGATGTAATTTGTTGACTGTATGAACATGTGTTTTAAGACACCTATGTAGGTTTGGTTTGTCCATTTTAAGATATACTTCACTGTAGTACTTCTTCAGGTGCTTTCCATATGATGTATTTCAGCCCAAACATGATACATATTCTCTAGCAGGGAAGCACGGAGCATACTAATGTGAGATCCATAGATTAGCCTACACTGCATGCTTTTAATTGAAATCTTAACTTATTTTCCCCATGGCTGATGATCAGCAGAGTGAGCTGTCAATTTTGAATGTGAAGGGAGAACCTAGTGCTAAAGGTCAACTATTTCAGCACAAATCAATTAAACTAATTAGATGGAGAGAAATCCTTATTTATATCTCTTCCTTCCTGCAATGATATGCATATCAATGTTAGGAGGAAAAAGTAATAGATCGATCTACAGCAAAGAAGAAATTTGTAACTGACTATTTTAATATAAAATGTAAATATAAAATAATTTGTCTGATTTATTAATACCGTCATCAAGCAGTCATAATCCTAATAATCAATTAAGCAATCAATAAATCAATCAAAAAGGAAACAATTTAATGCAAGTTTTTCTTTTCTCTGTGATACACATCCGTACATATTATCCCAATTTGGTGTGTTTGTGTGTCCATTGGAAACACAGTCTTTAATAATCCCCTTTAAAAAATCTGTCTCCAGGTTAAAAGCTCTTTTTTTTGAGGCAGATAATATATTCTTCCCTACCCTTGGCTCCTCCTGTAGTTCTTTGTGGTTTGCTTTAATGTTTGCTAAATATTTTACAACACACTCTTTACCCTGGCTTGCATCTTTGAGACCTTTTTGTGGCTCAGTCTTCCCTTAGGAATCCTGTGAATTAATCACTGGATGTACTGTCAGTGTAAACAGCTATTGCTAGCAATTAAACAACTCTTACACACAGAGAGTGAAATTCATTCTCGTGCTCCGGACAAATAGTCTTGCAAAATGTTTCTTAAGTATTTTTTAATATTTAAAGTGGCACCAAGATCTACAGATTGTTAAGGAGGTAGTGGTTTATGTCACTTCTGAACTGTTATTTAAAATAATAAAGAAAATAAAAATCTAAAAAATCCTCACCCTGTTATGATGGATATTGTTCCACCATCCTCCTGCATGGACACAACAGTGCCATGCAAATGTACATGCCAAAATGTGTCTCGTTTTCTTGTCTGAGATGAATAGAGATGAAATAGACATGAAAGACATAAAACCTTCAAAGCATCAAAAACTCCAGGATTTGCAATGAAATAGAGTGCACTGTGCAGGCATTTGTATTCTCACAGGGTAAATCTGTAACACAGGCACATCTGCACACTATGAACATCCCACAGTCTCTTCATAGGTTTCTTCATTCTTCTTTATTCATACTGGTTGGTTTTAACCACTGGACCTGGTGCCTGCTTGTGTGCATTTCCAACTGCAAGCCTGTTCTGGTGGTGACCCCGGCCCCCTCAGTGGAGTGTTGGCAAATTCAAAGGAAAGCCATCAAAAGGATGCAGGCAGACTAGCAGCTCCTTGAAGGACACAGAGAATTGAGCTGTTCCTACGGTCCTTTACAATGAGAAAAAGAGAGGCTGTACAGGTGATCTCCAACAAAGAGTGAATTATTTCAAGATAGTAATAGGAACACTAGTATAATTTCCAAACACAACTGTTCTGTCACACAGAATACCTGATAAGTGTAGTTTAGTAATTAGCTAGCTGGTGGTTTCCTAAAGTTTAGAAATGAAGACTTTAATTTTCAAGTTCAGCAACAGGTTTTAGGGATGTGAGGCTATTTGGAGTAATGTTGCTTTTTCAATAACTTTTAGAAATTGAAGGATCTATTTTAGAGGTGTCAAAAATGTCAATAACATATAGGTGCCATATATGTTTATGGTAATTTGCAATTATTGTTCTTATATATACATATTATAAAAAGTTTAGCCTATTTGAGCAAACTGGACCTGGTATTACATAAATTTCCAGTGGCTAAGAATAATGCTTAGCATGGAAGAGGGAAATTATGTGTTACATCTAAAAAGTAGGCAGATTGTAACTGCTTTACATATTATCAATACAAGTAAAAGATCTCTGCACTACAGAGAAACCTCACAATTTTATTCTACAGGGTGTTTGAAGGAGAATGGAGGTCTGCATTCTTAAATGAAGGGCCACATTCAAAATGATATGACAATATCATAACACAGCCCAAGGAAATACCCTGTAACATCATTCCATCCAGCAGTGGGCAGCCACACACCTCTTTTTAGACTAGTCAATGACTTGTTACAGCTCCAAAGAAATTATTGTGAGTTCTTTGCCTCATGTCTCAGTAAAGTCATCCTGAAGAGTTAAAATTAAGAATTAAAAAGAAGAAATACATGATATTTATGAAATTGGAACAAAAGCATGTTTTCTTATTACTGACAGCAACAAAAGGTCTAAAAATAAAATTAATCTGGCAAACAAAATCATTATAAATTTTTATGCAGAATTTTAATAAAATCTATAAATGTATTAGAAAAAGCTACGTGAAAAACAAATAATCTGTAAGCATTGGCACTGTAGCAGACGCAATTTTACTGTAGTTGGGCCAGCACTGAAAAAGCATGACAGACACACTTGGCCTCTACATGTACATCAAGTGAATAAGCAATGAAAATGCAAAATACAGCAGAAAAAAAATCAGCAGAGTTGAATTTAGAAGTCAACACAGAGGACTTTTCTAAAGCAATCAGAATCACATTTCAAAGTAGCATTATTTGGTCAAGGACTCACAGGAGTACACAGAGGAAACAGTAAGAAAAGACTTGTCATGTTTTGAATTGTTTTGGATTTATAGCTGATTTCCATTTCAAAAGTAGTTTCAAATATATAGACATGGAATATAGCTGAAATTTTTAAATAAAATAATTTTGAAATCAATCAAGTTTGACTAAAATGTAGATATTTTTCAAAGAGAATTAATAATAGTTCTTTCCACTACAACCTAATTTACTACTGTCATATAAGTAAATTTTTAAGTATGAATAACACTGAACAGAAAGATTTATTCTAAATCATCTATTTGGTATATGGAACTTTACCGTAAACACAGTTAGTGTGCCTATTTTGAAGCCTGAGGTTATAGCTTTCATTTCAAAATCCTCTCCATAAAGAAAAGATAGTGAATCAGTAAGCCTTGTCATTTCAAGGGAATTTGCATTCTGAGGGTTTTATGTTCCCATCTATGGTTTTGCATACTTAAACGACAATGAATGTCAATCATCACAGAGAAAAATCTCTGCTTACCTGAAATTTCTCTTTCTTTGAAATAATTAAGTTTAGAGAACTGTTATTCTGAGAGGTTTTAGCTAGTGTAGCACAGAGTCAGACAATGGCGATCAGTCACAAGTAGGGAGGGCATATTTTGGGACATATTTCCAGACACATGATTTCTAGAGCCAAAGTATTTCTATCCAGTTTTGATGCAAAGTAGCTTGAGGGGAGAAAGGTACAATAACTTCTAATGAAGCATAGGGGAAATTCAACTGTGCAATAACATAATACAATCTTTCTTAGCTTAGTTCCAATCTCTATTTATCTCTAAGGCAGGTTGAATTTGTGGTCCTAATTACTCAAGAAAGTCAACTTCATGTAACTTTCTTTTATTTGCTCTCAGACTGGAGTCCACAGATCTATGACAATAGAACCTCCACCGCAGTACACACGGGTCACCTATGGCATAATTCTGACACATTGGTTTCCTAATTTTAGCAAGGAAAACCTATATTTCTAGTATGTGCTTCTTACATATGGGTAATTTAGAATTTGTGTTTTCTGCTAAGCAGACAGAGATTTCTGTTTTGGGACCTTTGAACATTTACACAGCCCAAAGGTAAATTTCAGAATTGTCACCATCATCCTGTGTACTCAGATTTCAAAATTTTGCAAACTCCCTTTGAAAAAGGTCTTCACTCAGTGGTCAAACAATGTTTTAGATTACTAATGTGTCTTGCATCAGAAATACAGGCAGTTCCTAGACGTACTTTTAAAATTTTATTATTGTGTGAAAAAGGTTTGCATTATTGACAGTTACTGTTTTAATATTTGATTCTTAAACTTTATTTGAGCTGCTGGTCCTCTTGTTTTACCGGAAAATATCATAAAGGCACATCTGGAAGGATTCAAATATATATTTTTCTTCATGTCTTTTTAATTAATTTTATATCCCTTGTGTATAAATGAGTAGAACTAGATCCTAAGTATTATCTCCCTAAGGCCTTCCATGAGGACAAACAAAAAAAAAAGTGATATTTTATTATTCATTTTTTTACATTTTTGTAATTTCCTCTAGAAGGAGGGAACTTAAGCAGAGAAATTTTAGAGCATGCAACTGGCTCTCTAATTTTCCCTAGCCTGAACCTTTTTGCTTCCTTTGTTACAATTTAACATTTTTGAGAGGCTCTCTCAAAGGGAGCGAAAGCTCTTATCCTTGGTGCTGTGTGGAATCTGTGTGGGTCAGATATTTCTATGCCTGTGCTTTTTAGCTGTCAACATAGGATGCAAATTGAATTTCTGAAAGCCTTGGTAGGCAGCAGCAGGGAAGGACTGTTTCTTTCAAGTGTCATTTAAGAACAACTTATGCCGGATTTCTTCATCCTCCATCCTTTGTCTTCTGTCAGAGAACTTCTGGGATGCAGAAAGTTAGTGGGAATAAACACTATGGTCTGATCCTGTGGGCAGCAGAATCAGAGGTTCATTCATTTCTTGTGCTGTTTAACAAGATTTGCATTTATCCAACTGTTTCAATCTCCATTATTTCTTCAAAGGCAGAAGCGAGGAGGCCCTCTGAAACTGAAAATTCTTGTTCATTCTGCCTAAGCTAGGAGACTTGAAAATACAACTTTTTGAAATGTGAGAGTGTCTTATGTTTATGCTCATTATTAGCCAGTGGAATCATATATGAAGGCAAATCTCTGCAGGATTTTAAACTTCGATATTACTTTTATTTTTTTTATCTTCTCACATTCCCCATAGATGACTGACACCAAACAGCATTGGAAGCAAGAAAAGAAAGAGAATAAATAAATAGAGGAGAGAAACTGTCAAATTTTAGGTTATAGAAGATACATAGACTTAAGAAGAAAATGAAAGTGGCTCAGTTTTGTCTCTCCCCTCTGCAACTCACAAAAATCACTTTATTCCTGCCAACAGAGTAGAGCAGAAGGGAATATTGAACACATGAAGAGAATCAGAAAATCTGATATAGTGAAAGCAGAGAAGTTAAAAGAATCACAGTATATTGATGAGAGCTGCAATAAAGATTAAAATCTGTCTGGATACATTTGTAACTGTCCTATAACTGGCAACAACAGAAACAGGAACAAGATACACAGGCACCAGCATAGTATGCCTAGAGTTAATAAATAATTATATGGACAAGATTGCACCCAGACCATGAATACAGGTGAGCAAATAATTCTAAAAAGTATCAAAATTCTATGCCCGCAGATATACTGTATTGTACTTGGCAAAAACACCTGCTTTTTTTGTAGAATCAGATATGGCCATTAGGTTATTGATGAGCACTCGCTAACACAGCAAAAAATAAATATCAGCTGCTGCTATTACTTTAACCTCTAAAAATACATGGCTCAGACTAAAAAAATAACACCAGCTCTCTTGTGCTTAGTAATTCAAATCATTGCTTGACCTTTGAATGAAAACCTTTCTCTAAAGGAGTTTGCAAAATTTTGAAATCTGAATACACAAGACAATGGTGACAATTCTGAAATTTACCTGTGGGCTGTGTAAATGTTCAAAGGTCCCAAAACAGAAATCTCTGTCTCTTGGGAAGACAACACCAATTTTTCCATATAGACATTGCAGAAGAAAAGAAAGGTCTCTTGCTTGTGTACATCGCTATATTTGTAGTAAGATTTTTTCACCAGTTTTTCTTCAAAAAATCTCTTTGCAAAGATGTCTGCACCAGGTTATTGTTACAATTACACTGAGACAGCTGAGCTTACATCCAGCACGGCTACAGAGTTGATTGAGAGCAGAAATGCCCAACAATGACCTTTACTGGGAACTTACTTCTGTAGAGCTTACAAAACCCCACCCCACCCTTCTTACTACTTCTTTGTTATCTCCTTTATCCAGACCAAATCACTACTAGCAAAACCCTGAGGCAGGAGCATTGAACTAGATGATTTTTAAAAGCACTTCTCAACAAAAATCATTCTGTGATTCTAGAAAGAGAAGATGGTCAAAGATTCAAAGATTTCTGATTAGATGGGCGGACAAAGAAGAATCATGTACAACATTGTAGATTTCTCACTGCTTTTCTCCCTCCGGCTGTTTTATGACCGGAGATAGCTCAGGGATGACACTTGCTCGGTTTCTCGGCTGTTTAGGTGGCCTGGAAAGGCCCAGGATGGCCTTGGACAGCCCGGCGCTTCAAAGGACGAGGAGAGACTTCTGATCTTGTTTCGGTCTCGGTGTTTATTAATTGTTTATCTAAAAGATTTTCTTTCAGCCCGACAGAGGTCTGCACAGCAAGTCAGCCATGGGCACACTGAGAGCCCCCGGGGCGGTCACTTATCTTTATACCCGAAGTTACGTATACAATATTTATAATTTTTCCCCAATACCTTCTACCCTTATTAACCGGTGCACTTCTAGTAAAGATCAATCCCAAAGTGCCACCATCACCACAGAAGATGGAGGCCAAGAAGAAGAAGAAGAAGGACAGGACACATCCCAATTCCTCCATCTTACTTCTTTAGACCCCCCTGTACAGAAATCCTAAACCCTGTGTTTTACACTCTAATTAACTTATCCCTTCACCATTCACCCAGTGAAATCCTCCCAGTCCTCATACAGGTGTCATCTCCTGTGTAGGATCAAAGTCCTGCCACCAGACACTTCTGGCAATGTTCCAGGACTCCCGAGCCCCCCAAGGGTGTTCTTGGCACTCTGCACCTCCATCCTGAGGTGCTGAGATCCCACACAACATGACTAACTAACTCAGGCTTCCAGAAGAACCAAGCATCAGTGCTAATTTTGCTTGAGATTTTGGTGTATTTATTAATGGGTTCTAGAGAATGCATTGATCCCAGACAAAAACCGAGGGCTGTGATGACATGGAGGATATTTATGGAAAGTTGTCCAATTTTTATAGGCCATATGAAAGCATCATTAATGGCTCTGAAGCAGTCGATTGGTATCTCTTCAAGAGTGCATCAGCTAAAGGAAAAACTTCCTGCTAAAAGGGTAGCAGAAATAATTTTTTCTACTTTTTTTTTTTACACCATTAAAATACAATCAGAGACTTTCTTTTACAATTATCCTGTAGGTCTTCAATTCTCTCTATAGTAATCCAGATTTTTCATGATTTAGTAAATTGTGTGTTGGCCAATAATACCAACACTCATGAAGAGTAATAACCCAATAGATTACAGGACATGTTTTTTCATTTCCTCTGGACTGTTCCTACAAGCCAGGTTTTGGATGCTTATGAACTTGCTTTATGAACTTGCTGTGGCAATAAAAGTCCAAGTTTGAAAAGATGAAATAACAAAAAATAGTCTGAAATAAATAAATCTGAAAACTCTCCCTTTCAGTATATGAATTGTAGCAGGTAGGACTGTCGTCATGTAAGGAGCTGTTCATAAAAACCTGAGGTCAATTTTTCTGCAGAAAATGTTCCTAAGTTTCCATCTAGAAGAAAAAGAGTGTCCTTTTGGTCATACTGCTCAGCTTTCCACCCACAGTTCACCTGTTTATTCTGGAGTTTTAAAATAATTTTCTTTTAAGTATTGCTTAATCAGGAGACCTATTTACCAAAGTGAAAAAAAATACATTGACATATCAATTGGGAAAGATTTTTTTCTGAAATAACTTCTTAAATATTGATACAATTGGAGTGAAAAGCATCCTAGAATACCTGACATTCACATAATATATGCGAGATACCTGTTCATGCCCCTGTTCATTTTAATTTTCAGATCAATCTTTACTAAACATAAAAGAAAGACTGATTCTAGAATTCAGCATAGAGAACATTCCCTTGTGCTATAAAAATTATAGGTTAAAGACCCTGCTGCAATTAATATTTTGTTATTTACAGAGGTGGAAGAAGTAATGGGAACATCTAGACTCCTGCGTGAGAGTTCACTGATAACCTATTTTGGTGTTTAGGAAGCTCCTCTGTGATTGGGAAGATTGAGGTTCAAACTCCGGAAAAGCATAAATTGAATCTAATCAACAAATACTCAATATGCATTTTAAACACTAAGTGTCTGAATATTATCATTGTGAGCTTAGAGCTTGGATGTAATCTCAGATTGCTTTTCACAGATAGGGCCAGGAACCTCATTTTAATAAAAAAAATTTAAAGAAATTCTTAATCCGTTCTTTCTCAAATGAGAACCTATAAAAACATTTACTACACTCAGACATTTACTACTTGATGAAAAGAACAAAATAATCAACTCTCAAATAAGTACTGTATATATATATAATACAAAAATCCATGGTGCAGGATTTAGGTGGAGTATATTAAATCCACATCCAGTGAGTACCAATTGAGTGTTTACACAAACACTACCTTCTTTTTGAAGAAGTGGCTTCCACTTGGTGGAAATTATGCATATGTGCTGTGGATTTCTAAACATCTTCAGACCTTTCCAAAAGTAGGAATTTTTATTCTGCCTGTAGGTCATGTAAGAGACTGCAGGGTTATGGCACTGCTTTGCAAGAGTCTGATTCATGTCAATGTGTTTCTGACTCTCATGGGCTCTTAAGATTCTCTGCATGGCAAAGAGGAATCTGCAGCTACCAAGGACTAGAAACCTTTCATACCCATAAAGATAAGCTGAAGAAATTTGAAACATGCTGTCTTCAAGGAAAACTCTAGTTAGGTACTGGTGGTATTTTATTTTAGCAACATAAATAAAATGAAAATATAATATAAATAAGCAAATATTTATCTGACATAAAGAACATCACTGACTATATTTTTCTAAATTTCCATCTTATATGTAAGTAATATAAATATATGTTTTTTTGGGACAATGACAGTGTAAGAGCATGTACATTGTAACATCTAACTACTACCACATAAAGCCACTAAAGCGCCTTCAAGTAACTGCAAAAATCTACAGTTTATGAAGAGTTTTTTGCACTTTTTCTTCATCAGCCCACACTATAAAACAGTATTTTGCTCAATGTCTCAGACATCAATATATTTCCCAATTAAACAAAACTTATTATTCTGTGGAGCTTTCCTGTTTTGAGGAGGTTATAATCTGATTTTTAGATATGATCCCATCATTGTAGCCGCATGCTGCTACATTATTCCATATGCCCATACAATGCAATTTTCACATCTTGATGCCTTGTGAAGGCTGACCTAAAACAGGGACTAGACAGAACTAAAAAATAAAACAGGTATTTATTAGAAGGCTTCAATGGATACACCTTGGGCAGTACAAGAGCCCAGACAGGGCTAAGTTCAACCCAAAATGGTCACAAAATGGATGACTGGTCATGAGGTCTCACACTTTTGTAAGTTCTGGTCCATTAGGATATTGGAGCTAATTGTCCAATGATAGTTTTAGCCCATGAAGTTCCATCCTTCTTATTTTTCTGTCTTCAGTCCACCGTTGTTATGCTGTTGGGACTGAAATTTGGATCATTTGTCCTTGGTCCCCAGCTAGAGAAGGAATTGTTTTGTCAACCTACTCTGTGAAGAGAGCTTACTATCCCCTAATATGAAGCTCAGAACTACATAATAAAGCAGTACAGAATCTGAAAAATATGAAAGTTAAAACCTGAGGCATCAATCGTAGTTGCACTTGTCTCTAACGTTTTTAAATCAACTACCTTCAAAATAAACAAACAAAAAAACCCCCCACTAAAATAAAGATTAGTTATGTGTATTTTTAAGCACAATTTTTTTACAGTTCCAGGAAAAGAGAAAGGAAGCAATTTGCTTCTCTTAGCTTCCAAAATCAGAACCAGAGGCACCTTATGACTCATTCACCTCTGCAGAATAATGTCAAACAAATAGTACTGAAGTCATTGCAGACTATTTTAACTGTCTTAAGTAGACAAACTACTCAGAAAACTTTCTGAGAAAACCATTGCATAGCAGCCCTGTTTTCCCAGTACAATTATGAGAGCTTGATGTCACATACAGAATTAACAAAAATTATGTTTCTTTTGATGGATGCATAAGAGTTTTGAAGTTTTAATATGTCATTTGCTTGATAAAATATTAGATACCAGGATGCTAATGAAACAATGAAAGACATCCAACTTTTTCAAATAGGTTCCAATTTCTCATCCAAAGGACAGAAATTGACCTTTCACTAGCAAGCAGTAATCCCATTGTGTAAACTGAAAATAGACTTTGTAATTAGAAGGCCAAGTAATAGTGTTTGCTGATGCAAATGCAAATCCTTTTTTAAGTCAGTGAAACAAAGCTTGGTTGTCCCTGAATGATTTTTGATAAAACTCTTTGGGTGACTCTACCCTTTGTTATTTAAAAGGATACCAGTCTTCAGCCATCTTATTGCTTTATAATCTCCTAGTATCCTTGTATCTGTTGCACAGATCCAGCCACACAGTCATTTTCTGCCCTCTGTAGGGATCCTCCTACACTGAAATGGTCCTTCTAACATCAACTGAATTAGCATTATAACTAATTTCTCCCACTAGCTCTAATCTTACAATAGGCACCCCACAGTTACTTCAAAATAAAATTCTGCAATATGGTTCATTTTAAAGACACCCCATATTTAAAAATAGGTTTAATAGAAAAGAGTATCTCGGGCAGATGACTCATTGTTTCATAGATACAAATTGTAAAGTATGACATTACATAGAAAAATGTATGATGGGGCGAATCTTTTAAGAGAGACTAATCCATTGCAATCAATAACCTTTATTCACACTTACGGAAAATGTATTTCTTCTAGCTTTTGTGACTTTCAATCATTTCATTTTTTATTTTTTTTTACTCTGTTTTAGGACTAATTTTGACAAATATACAACTTGCTTGCTGCTGTAAGGGGGGGAATTTGTGTGTCCAAAGCTCAAATGGAGTTGAAGTTGGCCAGTACTGTGGGGGACAGTCTGAGCTCTCTGAGAAAGGAGAATAATGCTCCCAAGAGTAGCAGCTCTCATGTTCATACACACATACAACACAAACTGAGGAGAACCCAAATGCAGTGAACAGTCTGAACACTTGTTTATTTCAACCAGCTCTTCTAGTTACACTGAAATGCGAATTTCTGTATTGTAAGTCTTACTAAAAGAAGAAATGTAAGAGGCAATATAAACCCCTGGCTCTGTATGCCAGCTCATAATACAAAGCAGTTGTCCATTGGTGGATTTATGTCATGTTTGATTTTTAGGTCATGATTCAGGTGGTCTGTCTCCATGTTAGAAATATTTTATCTTTTATAATAATTTCCTTCATATAAGAATACTCTGTAGCATTTCTGAAAAATGCAATGAAAATCGCATTTCGAAAGTGCTGAATGGAGATTGTCTCTGAGGCACAATGTGATGACAGCTGAGCAGCATAAGCCAGGACTAATGTCAAAATGTTAGGGCAGGAAGAAAAAGACGTATTGGTTTTTTGTCTAAGTACAGCCTTCTGTATTGGAAACATCACACAGAGATGGGCAGCCTGGCAGAGAGGTTTTGTCAGCCTGAAAGGATATTCCTCATGTAAATTTGACAAAAGACTGGCACTTCAGAGTAGAAACTTTCCATAAAATAAAATATTTCATAACTATTTTCAGAGCACTGATTATGTCAAAAAGCATATTTTGGCTAGGCAGGCAAGTAAAGGTATGTGGAAGTTTAAAATATCATGATTTTAAAACTATTACAGCTGTTCATCAGGTGATAGTTTCCTCACTGACAGTATAAAACTGATCAGCAGTTATTTTAAAAATAAGAAACTAATCTGCTAGTAATCTACCAAGAAAATGTTTTGAGCATCTGTTTTATTTGCAATTCTTCTGTATGTAATAATAAATAATATTTTTATAAATTTTGCAGTGAATAAAAATGAAAAAGGGGGAAGAGTTTTAAACTGGAAAGTAGCTGTTAGGAAGAAATTCTTCACTGTGAGGGTTGTGGGACACTGGAAAAAGTTGCCCAGAGAAGTCATAGATGCCCCATCCCTGGAAATGTTCAAGGCTGCGTTGGATGGAGCTCTGATCAAACCAGTCTATCAGAAGGTGCCAAGCAGAAAGGCTGAAATTAGATGATGTTTAAGGTCCCTTGCAACCTAAATTGTTCTATAATTCTATGAAATTTCATGCAAGCAGACTGGATATTCAATACTGAGGAGCTATGTCTCTCTTTCAAGGTAAATTCTAGTTTTCTTATGCAGGCAAAGTTCCAAAATATAATTAATTCCAAAGAAAGATGTGTTATTCTATAATAACTCCTCTAGACTAATAACTCCTCCTAGTAACAACTAGCCTGTGTTCAAAGCCTTAACTTTATATTTTGACTAAGAATCTGCAAAATAAATCTTATATAAATGGGAAATACTTAATTAATTTGTAGTTTCTTCATGGGTCAATATTCCTGCACTAGGCTTACAAGGATTTACCAGCAGGTAGAATAGAGAAAGTTGGGTAGGTCTTCATGAAACCTGGCTGCACTTGATGTCATATCTAATATCTAATATTCTAGGTCGGTACAGAAATTTACCCAAATCATTGCTAAACTTAATTTAGTGAAAGCAGAGAAATTTTGGTTGAAGATCAGATAGCAGATATAGGACATGACCAGCAAAAAAAACCCAAAAACTTGAGCTGTTCAGATCAGTCTTAAAGAACAAAGGTCAAAGAAAAAAGGTTTGAGATATTTTTGTCTGAACTCTGGTATGTCAGTCATACTGTATGCATACAAAATTCGCATGATTAGAAAGAGATGATGCCTTAATTCTTCAGAGTTCTATATTTTAAAATTATAGCTTATTGCAGTATGTTGTGTTCAAAACTGCTTTTAAAACTTTTAATTTCTTTTTCATACAAATCTGCTCTGAAATAATTATAAGTAAGTATTTTATAATCAGATTTCACTGAAAAATGTCACTGTCAGAAATTCCTGGTTATTAAAGGAAGGAGTGGCATGCTATACACCATCTGTAGTTAGCGCTCAGCAAAAGGTTTCTTTGAGCAATGCAACTTCTCTTTTTGTCTTGGAATACTTCTGCAAACAAATACTGGTTTTCTTATGTATATTTTTCAGGGTTTTTATTCTTCCAATATGATTAAAAGAAGACAAAAGAAGACAATTTTTCATGTTTGGTCCTGGGGTTGGAAACCTAAGTGCGATAATTCATCTGGGCCTGATCACATGCATACACATTTCATTTCCTTGGCTATATTCAGAAATTGATGATTTCAGAAGTTCAACAGTGCTGTACAGAGCTAGAATTCTGCTTTTTTGGACTATTCAGCACTGTAGCCTTTTGAATGTTCCCAGGGCCAAGTTTGCAGGCTTGTAGCAGTTAGACACTTAACCATTCACCAGAAAGATGCAGCAAAAGACAGTGTTACTGCAGCTTGCGAATACACACTACACACAATCTTTTGGAAATCACACTGTTTTCATCACAAAAATTTCTTTTTTTTTTTCATAAAGAACATAATTAATAACAAGACAATGAAAAATAGGAATCAATATGGTTCATTCTTGTTGCATATAGGTAAAGCCTTATCAAATAATGGCCTCGTTACCCTTGTAGAATCATGGCTCAGACTGGCTACTTTGGCTAAGCAGAAAAGAACTGTAGGAAAGTGACTCAGCTGAATTGCAGGTAGAAAAAACAAATTATGTAACCATTATGTGTTCCCATTGTGGTTTATAGTGTTTGGTTGGATTATGTTTGTTATGTTTTAAAACTATGAAACTGATAATTGGCTAACTAACTGATAATTGGCTAAAAACCAGGCTTCTGCAATAAAGTGACTCTCCTTCACACCGGCCTGGGGATTGTGTGCTGTTTTGCTTCATACAACTTGCTGTGTAGTGAGAAGGAATTATCTGACAAAGTTTATGACAAGAGCACAGAGGAGAAAACAAGCAGTTTTTGACTTCAGTTTCTTTTTTTTTTTTTCCTTTCTTTTTTTTTCTTTTCCTTTCTTTTTTTTTCCTTTTTCCTTTCTTTTTTTTTTTTTTTTTTTTTTTTTTTTTTTTTTTTTCTGTCAGTACATGTTTGCAAGCTTTTTTGGTCTACTGTCACAGAGCTTGGAGGAGCTCAGTGGTCTCTGAAACTTCTCTTTCTCTGTCCATCCTGGCAGAAAGAGCTAAAATGGTGATACAATAAATAATAAACCCAGAAATAGCAGCCAAATTATTTCTCTGCTTTGTTCCTTTGAGGGCTGTGCCTTAAATCTCCACACCATTTTTACTTCCAGCAGGGGCACGCTCCAGTTTCTCTACACCTAACCCAAGAAGAGGTAACTGTATTTTTAAAACAGTAGAAAATAATACTCTGATAATGAATTTGCTAAACATGGTTTTTAAAAAAATTTTAAATCTGCTTTAAGGGGAACATTACCTGGGCTTGGGCCACTTAAGTTTTTGCATTACTTGGTCAAAACATGTATGAGATGAGTGAAAATCTTAATATTAGACAAAATGAATAATCCAAGTGCAAAGCAATTTGCACAAATGTAAAATGTTCTCAAAATTGAGAGGAAAAAGATAAAATGAGAAACTATATATTCTTGTGAATGTCATGTACTTAGCAATAACACACAATACTTTAGGAATCTTTGTTAAGCTTCCTACTATAAATCATAGAAATAAGAAAAATAAGGATCAAAGAGGTGCCTCAAGAGACGTTATCACCTAATTGTGTGCCTGGTATATTTGTATTACCTAGAACTTATGCTTGAGCTACAGTGCAATACTGGTTGTAGGTAAAATGGAAAATTTGGAAAAAAGATTTAATCTTTTAGCTATTAAAAAATAATACAAATATAACAACTGCCTCACCTTTCCACTCCTTGTAAAATTATATCAGAAACACAGCAAATTTTCAGTGTAAATTTTCTGATTTAAGCTCTGTAATAGATCTCTTGAAGAAGTGACTCATGTGTCTAAGAAAGTTACATGCATTCTTTTTTCTCTTTTTTTTCTCCCTTTAGAAAACCTAATTCCAATTATATTTATTAAAACATCATCCTTATCTTGGAAGGAACTTGCTGTACAATGAAAGGTTCATATCTCAAGGCAGGATGATTTGTGAGAAGGGGTACAGAAAGGCCTTTTGTATTGTTACAGAGCTCGCACTTCAGAAAATGAGACTTACTGATACAGCAGCAGGAATAAAGATAACTTCTAATATAACCCAGGATACCCCATGGAAGTGAGTGAAAAAGAAATACACCTCCCTTTAAAAAGAAGTGAGTGTTCCTTGTGTGGCATATCTCAATGAAGGCATACTGCAGAAGTCAAAAGAACTTCAGATGGAAGAGAAAGAAGACATCAGGAGCACTGATGTCTCACCTGAGAAAACATGAAAATGTCCCTATTGGTATTCATGAGCTCAAAAGTAGACCTCAGGACTATGTGAATCTTTAGGCTGCACATTTTACACAGTACAGAAGTAATAACTTCAAGTTAATTATGCATTCTTTCCTGTGTGGGGGACAGGTCAAATGAAGAGTGTGAGAAAACCTGTTTTTCGAGACTACTTAGAGCAGTTCAAGGAATCCAGGACGACGCTCAAGTATTCATTTAGATAATAAGAAGAGGTTTTGCTTAGTTCAAGTATTACATATTGAATCATGTCATATTTTAAAAAACAAATTTTTTTTAAGAAACCTCTAAAATAATTACCATTGTATTTGCACTGAAAAGTTGGAGTAGATTTTCAATTATGAATTATGCAAAAAGTGCATCTGATACTGTGTAGAAGCATTTATAAAAAAGCTGTTTTTTCCTATTATTTGATTATGACTGAAACATAGAGATCCATAACCATTCTCAGGAATTCAGTGCTTTTTAAGAAGCTTATTGATTATTTTTATTTTTGAATTATGCAATATATAGTGAAAAATTGGTATTTTAAAGTCTAGAACATTTCATTAAATTTCTAACTTAGTAGAATAAGTGCATTTGGTGTGTGATTCAGTGATGAATGCTGTAGAAAGTTGTGGAGGAATGCAGTTCAGAAAGTGCTTTTCCAGAGACACACATGATTTTCAAAAGATCTCTCTGCAAGTAACAAATCTGAATTTAAAGTTCTAATAAAAAATTGGAGAAAAGGAGTGAAAATGTCATTAAAATTGAGCTCATACAGTAAACACAACCAAACTCTATTACTTCATGCATTTTTTCTGCCACTACTAATTACAAAACAAAAGCAGAAACTTTTTACTTTAGAGGAGGCAACTACATATTTAAGTCGCGTAATTTTTGTGTTAAATCCATTTACTTTTTCAAAAGTAGAATTGCTGTGAAAAAGCCTTTCTTATCAGGCTAACATCACCCTAATTATTAAAAATGTTACACTGACTACACATGTAATTAAATATTTATTGAGATGTCTATTATCAATACTTATGGGCATCAATAAAGTACTGTCTAAAATTTTATTCAGTCAACAAATATTCTTCTATATTTAATTAATTTTAAATATGTGTATACTTGGTGCTGATGCTTTTGAAATTATGCTTATGGCTGGCCTTCAATTTTTCAATATATGTTTTTATTTAATAATGAAGTATTTTATTGAATAATTCAAGGATTTAAGTCATATTAAATTAGCATCACTATGTGCTGCACTTTCTTAATGTCATAGTGAAATAACATTGCTGGTTTACAGAGACAAAATAACCTGGACTGCTTAATAAAAAATAAAAAATGTTTTACTCCATATATACTGTTTTCTTACCTAAGTATACACCTATTTTTCCTCAAATTCTAGACATTTGGCAAGATGGTAAACCTTACTTAACTAATTTTAGAGATAAAGTGGCATAAATAGTCTTCAAATATTAATGAACTTCTTGATATTAAATTATTTGAAAATCCAAGGACCTTAAGAAGAACAAAGGTCACTGTTAGTGATAAATATCCTTTCTTTTAGTGACTTTTGATTTAACAGCTTGAAAAAGGAACAAAACCAATATAACAAGGGAAAAAATAACTCAGCCCTACAAGTAAGAAACAAGAATTTTTTCAAAGTTTCTAATATTAGTCACACCACACTGGAGTCTTTCTGCTTTAGTTTTCTATTTTTGGGAGGAAAGATGCCAGCTCTGTATTGCTAAACTGTTTTTTATGAGTAAGAAACAGCTTGAAAGACAGCAAATTTATTTACTGCAGGAATTAAAAATAATAAGTGAAATAAACTCCACTGTAGTTTTGAAATTTTCTTTAAAATTACCCACTACTACTACTACCAATATTTTCCTAGCTTTGTCTTTTAGAAATGTTCATGCATTTCTTTTCAATTTTCATCATCAATGGTTCTTGTACAAAAAAAAAGTTGAATACACTCTAAGATCAGCACTGAAACACTGAAATAATGACTAGCTTTTATGGCTAATTCCAATAACAGCAAAATCCATTAGTCTCTCTCTGCTTCAGCTTCATAATTTGTAATATTGGGATAATCATGAAATTTTTCACAAGAAAATGTGTTAAACTCCATTAGTCTCCATGGAAAAACAAATAAGTATATCATCCATACTGAGAATAAATGCATGCTTAATCTTCATGACAAATATCACAAAAAGGCCAGTGTAGGGTGTTTTGGGCTCTGATGAGACCAGTTTAAATACTGAGTCTTTTCGTTTCAACCGCAAACACAGCAGTTTTTAAAAAACAATTTTTTCCATTCTTTGTTTCACAAATCTTTACATTAAAATTACAGACAACACTAAATGAGGCTGCTAAGGGCGTAATTTGTATCACAGGTAGGAGCTTTACAATGCTGCTTTTGACCCACTTTGTATATCATCTAGATATCAAAGAGTTGCAGTGGGTTTTGTAGAAGTGCATTTACTTCACTTTAACAGTTTAAAAACCTGATCAGCAAAATTATTATAAACACTAGAATAACTTATGGCCTAGGGGAAAAGTCTGGCCTCATCCCACAGTGGGATGTTTTCCCCTCTCAAAGAAATGGTAGAACTTAAGTCCATTAAAGTATAGTACTGCTCAGCCATCTATCCCTGTGGTGCTGAGTTTGGGGTCCCAAATAAGAAAATTAAAATTAAAATCTTGGGAGTTCAGGGGATAATGATTTACACCCTTAGATTTTCTGAAGCAGGTGTGCAGCCTGCTGTTGAAGTTAATTACCAATCATTATCAGTGAAGCTGGCATATTGCCACTTCTCTAAAAATATTTTTTTCTTCCAGTGTAGACTGAAAATACTCTTCACTTCAGTCTTCCCCCAACTTATATATGTCCCAGATTTCACCTTCAAATTAATCACTTTCAAATAACAATAAACTGTAGCTAATTACCAGTTAATAAAACATTAAAAAAACACCAAATAAGGAAAAAATATTCCAGTGTCCTACAGCTTAATGAATATACTTTTGCTAGTAGCTATGAACTGAATGGATAACTGAAATATTCAATTCAAATACTTTTATATGCGAAGTCCATTAATAATTTTGGATACAAATGTATAAATGAAATTTTAACAATAATATTCAGAAATCAAACTATAGACTAAGTCTTTTGTTGCAGGTTCTATTACTGAGACAGTCTAATGAGTTGGCACACAATAGTTTGAACAGAAATTCGAGGTTTCCAAATCAGAAATGCGTTATCATACAATGCACAGTGAATTTCCTATGGATTATGGCAGATCTCATATTGGCAAATCTTGTCTCTCTGAGAAATACACAAAATTCTTGTATTTCACCTTACAAATATTTCACGGAGGACATAAGAAAAAAATCATTGAAGCATAGTTATGACTAAGGATTTCTTACAGTCAGGGTTAGAAAGTAGATGGCTAGAAAATAGACGGCCAAAATTAAATGATAAACTGAAAAAATCAAATTGTTAATTCTCTATTTTTATTTTAAAACTATTAAAGAGCTCCAAAAGGAGAAATTGCTAACTTTTCTCCATTATGATTTGCCTTGATCAAAATTCTACCATTAAAAGCATCTTCAGATTTCTGTTCGCTTTTTGATGGGACTGTAAATGCTACTTGCAATGCGGGAATTATAGATAAGTGCTGACTTTTTAAAACTGCATTTAATGATAAACAGTGAATGCCCTGTAACATTAAAATATTAAAGACACTTGGACTGACAACACATCACTCCTAAAGTACAAAGGCATAGGATGGGATCCACACACTGAAGTGCAGGTGTCAACATCAAGCAAATCACTCAGAGTGAAAGAAAAAAAATACATCTGAGGTGAAGACCATAATTAATCTCTCACTGAAGTGGATGAATTTTATTCCTAAACTTATTTTTTTTCCAAATTATTAGTATGACTACTTCAGAAGTAGAAACCTAAAGGTGGGTAAAATAAATTACGCATAATATATCTACTTCTAAAATCAGAAGCAAAATATGAGAGGTTTTTAGTGTATTTTGGTTTGGGTATGTGTTTGGTTGTTTTTTATGTAATTTTTTGGGGTTTTTTGCATTTATTGTGTATTTAAGACTGTTTATCATATGATTTAAAAATATTTTGAGTTCTTAATTCTTTGTAAAATAGCATAATTATCTCTAATTTAATAAAGCATTTATGCTAGTAATGTTTATGGGGTTCTAATTATGTGCTTCTAGCCATAATAATAAAAGGGAACCAGTTCAGAAATTGCCTCTCCATTAAATTGAAAAATGCTTTAGTAGTATCCATCAGACCAGGCTATTTTAGAGAAAAATATATTCTCATTTTTTTCATATTTCCAGAAAATATAGCATTAGGATGTTAATATAAACCATTAAGTGATTTAATGTCTATAATAAGAGAAAAAGATTAAAAAGTAGTATTGGAGTATCTTGTTAAAGTACTTTTGATGAACTTTTTCTTCTTTTTAAAAGCAAAAATAGAACGTAGTGTGTCATGTGAATTTTATTAAAGTCTATGGAACAGCAATACTAATACATACTATATCATTTTGACAGGTCCTGTAAGACCAAGAAAAATCTAAACAGAAAAATATTTAATGATAGTCTATGGGGATTCAGAAGTGTCTGTAGCATTACACTTTGAAAATGTAGTTCCTTGAAACACACAGTAGATCTCATTTTTTCCTCAGTACCAAAAGTATAAGCCATGTTACCTCATGCTACTCTCTTTAATGTACACTTCATAGACATAAACCCAAATAGCTTATTTAATATTTATAATAAAATGCATGGTCTAAGGTTTGAAGGAGTTGAGATCTTCATTAAGGTCATCCAGTCAAAGACCTTTGCACGGTAAAAGGGGACAATTTGTGAAGACAAGCAATGAACAGGAGCAGTAGGAGATGCAAACCTGATAGAAACAGGAAAATTGAGATGGTACCAAGCCAGAAGAAATAAGAGAAACTACTTTTAATGTATATAATGCTATAATACTGTCAGTGAAGGTAAGAGCTCTCCTTTTGTGGTGGTACCAGGTGTTGGTTTCTCTGGGTCTGGACTGAAGGCACTTGAGACAGTAATCCATTTTGGACTCAGGTGTTTATTATTTCCTATCAGTAAAACAGTCTCATCACTGCGAGTTTTCAGCAGCTTTTCATTAGAAGGCACGAAATGGCGAACTATCTCTTGTTACAAGGTCTTTTAAGACTAAACAATCCAATTAAGAGCTGCCACCTAGATTATTTTCCCTTTTAACTCAATAACTGATCCCAAAGAGCCCACAATGTGGATTTTTCTGCCCAATTACAAAATGCCACCCAAACTCATGAAGAAGAAGGAAGAAGCAGCATGAAGAAGAAACCCAGGGCAATACCCTGTGCCCTCCATCTTGCTTCCATCCACAACATACTAAAAATCCCAAACCCTAAATTTCTCACCAAGTGATACACCTACACTACTCTCTATAGTCTATTTCACACTTTCATGGACTCTAATCTATCTTGAAGTCTAGGAAACTTTGTCCGTGAATGAGGGTCAAAGTCAGTGCTCCCCTGGGGGTTAGGTCACCCCAGAACAGACAGAGAAATATTCCCGGTGCCCTGGGTTTCCACATCCTTTAGTCAACTGAAACTGCAATCCCTCCCAAGTAATGATGTTGCTAAACAGCTGTGGTACATTTGGCCACAGACAAGGTGTCCTGAGGGGTTCCACTGAATCACAGGTCACATACATCCTATTGGTGTACTTTCCTGGAGCAGTTTATACTTCAAGTTTACAAAATTCAAAGGTCAATATAGGGATTAGTATTGTTCTGTGTAGCAATGGTAACATGGAGAGAAAAGATGTCAACTCTGTTTCACTTCTGACAGCAGAAATGACAGAAGTCTGTGAAGTTGGAGTGCAGCAAGGATGATGTTGGGTGGCATGGATGTGGATGACACCTCTGTGTGTTTAGCTCTATAAAAGCTTGCTGAAATTAACTTTTTTTTCCCTTCCCCTGTGTCCAGGACATTTAGGTCCTACCGGGCTAAATCCACATACACTTTTACATGCCTCAGCAATCATGTATTAAATTGAGTCACGTAATTCCGTGTCTGCAGGCTCTCTTATGCTGTTAGTGTGCATAATTGCAAGACTAACATTTAAGTTTAATGGTGTTAGAGAAGAGTCAGGGATTACAACTGCTTCACAAACAGCAAGACAATATATTTTTTATTGCAGTTCTTACAAAAATCCATTGTGTTTTTTGCCTTTTTAAATTAAGACTATCCTAGTAATCTACTATTTGAACTTGCTTGCCTTTACTTATTCAAAGTGAAGACAAAAATAGTCAGCTTCTGGATTTTTCTTTTTACTGATGTATCTTGGTTACAAAAGAGCTACAGGCTGGGGAGCAGCTTTCAGGTAACCATGAGCCCTCACAGAGCTGTAATATAAGGGGCAGAGCCAGATGACCCAGGACAGTGATTTTTCCCTCTCTACTTGGCATTTGTAGCAACCCATCTAGAAATTATGTCTGGTTTTGTAGCCTCATCTATAAGAAAAACAATTACCAACTAAATGGATATCAGGACAGGAGCTGGAGCATTTGCTCTGTGAGGAGAGACTGGGACAGCTGGGCTTGAGCAGAAGTGGCTTTGGGATGACCCAACAGGAACTCCAGTGGCTGTGGGAGGTTCTAGGGGAGATGGAGCCTGCACTTTGCACAGAGGGTTGGGTGGGAGGGTGAAATAAAGTGGGCACAGATTGATAAGACAGAAGTTCAGACTGGATATAGGTAGCAATTTCTACCCAGTAAGGAAGGTCCAGCAGTGAGACAGCTTGGACAAAAATCCTGTGGAGTCACTATCACTGGAAATTGTGAAGACCTGATTAGATAAAGTATCCTGAGTAACGTGGTTTGTCCCTAGAGCTGACACTGCTCTGAGCAGGTGGTTGGAATTGACACTTCCTGAGATCTCTCTCAGGATGTCTGGATGATGGCATGATCCTGTGATTCTTTTAAGATATTTAACTCTACTGTTTTCAGCACAAGTCATGCTTTTAACTAAAGCTGCTCTCTGCTCACAGTCATTTACATTGATAAAATTACACATGGACATTTCTTAAGCAGTTGTTCTAACCTTTATTTCAAATAATCAAGTTCTTAAGGGTGCTGGAGAAAATAATTATTCTATTTTCTATAAGGACTGAGAGGGAGGATTTTTTTTTTCTTAAAGATAGTTTGATATTTCTTCTGGTATTTCCAAGATTTATCCTCATTTACGTCAGTAGGTTATCCTTTCTTGACCTGACAGAGGAAGATCAAGTACAAATTTGTTTAGAATACAAAAATAATTTGTAAAAGTAGATGTCTGGATTCAAAGTTTTTGAATTTTTTTTTCCTCTCAAGTAGAGAATAACATTTAAACCTGTATGGAGTAGACAGTACTTTTACTAATAATGGCCACATGGGTTTTGCTGCTGCAGTGAGATAAGACAGCAGAGTACCAGAGCAAGCAGGTGGAGTGAACAAAAACACAGGTGCTCACTCTGTCACCTCAGCTTTTATTAAAATAACATAGCATTGGATATTTTAATCCCAGGACAAGAGAACAACTGGCACAGCAAATCAAGATCAGAAATCATGCAGGTGTGTGTTCTGTGGACTCAGCTTTTTGAACAGTACTAGTGGTTAGTAGGCTGACATAGAAAAAAACAACAGATAGCCTGTTTCCAGAAAATTCTGCATTATCTTTTATGAAGTGGTGATGTAAAGAAAAAGATAGAGCTGCTGGCATGCTTTGTTAAAAAATTTTAGGCAGGCAGTATTCTGGATTTGAAGAGAAGACAAAGCTACCTGTGAATAAGATGAATAGCTTCAAATTTCCTGAATTTCTGATTCAGATTCAAGTACGGATATTGATCCTCCTGTTTAGCCAGACAGCCTACACATGAAGCACACATTGTTCCCAGGACAGGTTCCCTCAGGCTTTCTGATCAAATCTTCTCTAGCTAATTAATTGAGAATTCTTCAGGCACAGGAGAGAAAAAAAGAAAGCTTCTTGGTAATGGCATTAATGTGGAAATGCAGGAGTATAGATTCTTTTCAAAACCAGCTTCTTCACTTATTCAAGAAACCGAATTTATTTGTGTTTTCTCACATTCACTTAATTTTCTTCATAGAAATTAACAGCTTAAGAGCAAGATGCAGCACTCATGTATTGTCTCTGCAAGCTCCCTGATGATGGAAATCTATTATTCTGTACAGATGTGACTGGCAGTTTTTGAGAATGCTGTTGGTGGTTTTGGGGTTTACCCTAACATTTCTTTCTGCTTCCATGCTGCAAACCTTTAGCACATCTAATCCTCTTTCCTCTATCTCCAGCTAAAGCTAGACAATCTATATTTTGAAAGTGCAAGGGGAAACTGTTACTTGAAAGTGGTTTATAAGGCATTCAGAATGTATTGCGGGTAAAAACATTTTGCTGGTGAAGAAATAGTCTTCGAAATTACCTTTTTCTTCCTCAGGCACTAGTATCTCCTCTTATGCTGAACACTGTTTCTTAACAATGCAATAGTATATATTTAGAAATATATACTGTTCTGCAGATTGTTTTGTTTTGTTAAGTTGCCTTATATGTAATTTGAAGCAAATGAATGCAGTACGTTGAAGAAAATGCTAGAAGTCTTCACATATTTAATGCAAATTAAGCAGTCAGTCTATGAAAAGACTTTTAATAATTAAAATGTTTTAAAATTTGAAACTTTAAAGTACTATTTTTCCCTGCTTCAAACAGTGGTTAACACTGATTTTACACCAATAACATAATTTATCATGCTCTGCAGGTAGAAGGGTATCAAACCCAGAGAAGGAATTTCATGGTCATCTCTCTGCAACCAAACAGCCAAAAACTGTTAGAGAAGGAAACAATATCACATTTATGTGCAATTGAATATTAATCTTAAATATTAATATTTAAGATTAAAAATGTGTTTAGTCCCAGTACCAGTCCGGCTCTTTATGCAAATATCACCGCATGCACCCATTTTGTTGGGATGGTCAGTTACTTTGGTGTGACCTATTCCATCTGAAATCCAGCACTAATCAGAGACCTAACAGCTAGTAACACCACCACCGTGTATTTCAGGTTTTAAATACTGAAAAGTAATAAAATAATAACTTGACAGATATATTATTAAAAAAAAAAAGGAAAAACCTGAGTAGCTGGCTAGGAGGCACATAAAATGTGTATTTCAGAATAATTTGTGTAAAAATTATAAATACGTGGTCACTTATGTCCAGATCTGAAAATCCAATGCTGTTATCATTCTCAGTTAGATTAGGCAGTTGGTCTGCTCTCCTGCTGATTACAGACTTTGGAGTGATAAATTCTTTGCAGGAGTTACTTGCTCTGAATTTCTAAAATGCCCAGCACAACAGGCTCCTAGGAACTGCTATATTATTGACAATACTATACCCTCCTGGTATTTTATGTCAGTGGATGCATAATGTTGGATTGCTTTTTTAGTTTTCCTTACCTCTTCTTCTTACTTACTTACTTCTATTGCCTACAAGAAATTAAATTCTCAAAGCAACACTTCTCCAGGGGATTAATGCACTTCTTGGGTAAAGCATTTGACCTCAGGACTTTAAACATATTTCTTATTCCTGTTTGTGTGTCTCTGGAGGGTGTTCAGCAGTTCCCCAGAAGCACGGTGTCTGATTTGTCTTGGAGAATTTTGCCACTTTCTGTCATGTGCTTCAAAATATTAGCAGCAATTTGTGACTGATATGACTTCATATGAAGGCTTTCAAAAGATAAGCAACAATAAATCCAAATAAGTCTTTCAGCTTGTGGTGGACTTGTAATTTAAAAAAAACAACAGTGTTTAGCAAAGTTTAAAAATGGTCCACGACTCTTACACAAAATTCAGTATAACAGGGAAGACATACTATGAAATGTAACTTCAAAATTGTAACTGTGACATAAGTAATATATGGCACAATCAGCTGCTTTTTCCGACTTAATGCATGTATAATTCATAAGTGACTGTCATTTTCCAATAACTTTTCCTTTACATCCACCATTTTTCTTATGTCCACCATATTTGAACTATACCTTTGAAATTATGCTGCTGAATTTATGCATGATCATCAACTGACACTGAATTTTTAAACAATCATTTATTTTTCTTCTGTCTTGCAATAATCTCATTCTTCATTCATTTTTTATCATAATTTTAAAATCTTAAAACAAAATTATTTTAGCATGGTTATTTAGTAACAGATAGACCTGAAGGACATTTGAAAGCCCTGTAAACAGAAGCCTTTAGGCTGTGTTTTTTGTCAGTTTACATCTACATTTGAATGAGAGATTCTTACAGGAAAATTCTGCATAAATTTAGTTTGAAGAGTCTACTGATACAGCCTGCCATATTTTGGTTAACTTATGATTTTATTATATGGTCCTGTACAAGATCCCAGATTATGATTGGAGTATCTAGCTCCTCTCCTTCTCCACTGCCTCCCTACCTCCTCCAGGCATTACAATTCCAAGGACTATACATCAACACTGATCAATGAACACGCCAGTGAAATGTAGCTGCTCTAAACCAGCTTTTGCTCGTTAGAAAAAACTGGAGCAATCAGGCTGTAAATCACCAGAACAGCAGTTTTGTCTGTCAAGAATCTATGAGCTTCAAGCAGAGGCTTTTCAAGCATTCACCTGACAGGAAGCCTGGAAAGTTGCAAAAGGGCAGGGATGGTGCCCATCAATCCCAAGAGTCAGCCAGAGATGTCTCTGCCAGACAGCTGTGAGACAAACACTGCTTGCCTGAATGCAGAGAGACCTTGACACACTCCCATAGGAATGAGAAGTTAAATTAAGGAGCAATACATTAGGAAAATAATAAACATGCTAATTTATTTTATTTCCTTTAAGTAAAGCATCATCACATTCAGCAATTCTGTGTGAAGCCTATTTACTTGTAGCTTTAACTCTTCTTGTGTCCCCTTAAACCAAAGATATCTTTTAAGCAATGTTTGCAGAAAAGAAAAGTCTGCTTGGTCTTTTCTGCAAATCCCAGGCAGTAGTGCAGTAATTGTACTGAGGAATACAGGGAGTTAAACAGAAATTCTTCCCTTTAAAAGTATTGAGCTTGAAGTATAGCATCAGTTGCCTTTACAGACCCAAGAGACTTGAAACTCCAAGATTCAGTGTCTGTATCATCTGCTAACAGTCTACTGATCGAATGGAAAGTGTTTTATCCCAGGATGTAATTAGCAAAATGACAATGCTAAGGCAATTTCTAGGCCAACTGAGCTTACTAGAGTTACTCCAGATTTTAAAAGTTTTGCTGTAAAAAGGAATTTAGCTCTTAATGTATGTCTAATGGTATGAACCTAAATTAATTCAGGTTTTCTCAGTTAAGCTTTTACTTGAAAAGATAAAAAATGAATAAAGTTAATATAATAATGTTCTTCTATCTGACCTTCCAGAATATATCTTTTCCCAGGTTCTGTCTTCATTACAGTCTGTGTTGTATAGATTTTTAGATATATCAGAACAAAGCAAAGGAATCAAGAAAAAAATCACTTGCCATAAAAAAGAAACATAAACTAGTTTTGAATGCACATCATGCTTTTTCATCGATGACAGCAGCAGTACTTCAGAAGATACCAGATATGAGGTATTTATGGCAGGTGCATTACTACTTAGAAACTAATCTCACACACATGGCTGTTAACGTGAAATATGGATTTTAATAATCCAGCTTGGTGAGATATGTGAGCCTGCCCGATGGGGATGTGATTAGCCACAGTCTGCAAGATTAATTGAGATACACAGTGTAAGATTACATTTAGTGAACTCCAAGCCAGTCTGATTATGCAAGAGACCACTCAGTTAAGGCTGTATCTTTAGGGATATGAAAACAGATAAATCACAGACTCTACTATGACAAGAGAGTCAGAATGGAGACTGTTTAAATCAGTGAGCACAATGAACAGATCATCAAAGTAAAATATTAGGATATTTTTAAGCAGAAAAAAATAACCCCAGGAGCAAAAAAATATCCCAGGTGGTTGAAACAGAACAAAACACATATAAGGAATGAGATTGTAAATGCCTGCCATCATCGCTTTTTTAAATTGATGGTATGAAATTTACTATTTTGTTTAAACATGGCAATACTCATTCAAGAGTGTACTGTTTGTAAATGGTAATTTTCCTTTTAATTAACAGTTGGGTCTAAAATTGCGTCAAGATCACCAACACATCAGATACCAGTTTGAAGGATTACATAACTTCAGAATGACACTTGATGAAAACTTTAAGTAGTTTTAAGACAGTGCCATTTAATACAATAAACATATCTTCCAACTCCCTGCATTGCTGAATGCCAGTTTTTAATGGAGAAGCAGAAAGGGAGGTACCTGCAGAAATCAGTGCAGCCTGGGCTCAATTATTTTTTTTTCTACAGGCTGTTAATTATTTGGATAATCTGTCCACTCACTCCTTGCCTCATTTTTCATGTCTGTTAACACATTATTAGCCAACAGAGATACTGATGGATATTGAGACCTATTGTTTTACTTTTAAACCCATATGAGTACCAAATGCAGAGAGTACCTTCAGAATAACCATTCTTACATATGGTAATTATTTCAGATGACCAAAGGCCTGAACCAAACGCTTACAATAATATATGCAAAAATGTAGATTTTTCTCTTCATGATTTTTTTATTTTTGGAATTGATACATAAGTTGCTGGCTGCAAAACTAGTAACTTCTGGAATCATGTAACAGATATTTTTGCTCATTCCCTTAAACCACAGAGATATTAGTCATGCTTCTGAAACAGAAATGAACACACACAATAATACCAAAGTAAGGGAGTGTGAATTGTACTTCATTCATTTATTTTGACAAGTATGGTTTAGTTTAAATTATGAATAGGAACACTTTGCACTTACTAGTATATCTTAAATGTAAAAATGCTCAGCTTTTAGTACAGTGAAGATCAGTCAATAACTTTGCTACTAGAGGATTTTCTGGAAGGAAAGACTTGTATGTGTGTATGTACATGTCCCAGGGAAACACTAGAGCAGTATAATGCAGAGTAAACGAACACTGAATTCACTTTTACTCTGGCTCATCATCCCTATCACACTGGCTGCAGATTCAACAATCCTCTCCCTGTGACAGTCTATCATTCAGTGCCACAGCACTGCTTCCAGTGCCACTGTATTGCTCTTGTCTTGCTTGAGGTATGTCTACTGAAACTCCTCAGGATGCTTTCTCCTCTCTAAAGTTCACTAAGGAAGCTGATATAACCAAAACAAGAGAAGAAATAGCCACAGATAATGCTGGGGAAATGATTAAGGAGAATGATCCAATATCAGCCCTTCTTGATTTTCAGTTGATGAATAGCCACCAGGAGTAAAAACCAAAAACCTGGAACACCCAGAAAGGATTCTACACTAACACATAATGCAGAAGGACATTCCAGTCAAATATGATTAGAGCATAAGAGCTTTGGTAAGGTTTTAGTATTCACAATATACTATATCATAGAATCTGTCAGGGTAAAAGGGACCCATAGGAATTATCAAGTACAACATCCTTCAGGGATTCTCTTAGTGCCATGGATTTTTCAGCCAAAGTGTTTATTAGCTGTTGTGATATACAGGAATTTGCACTGTTCAGGAGGAATAAAGGAGCTCTACAATATATTAGAAATATATATTGTCTGTGGGTTTTGATGAAAATTTGAAAAAAGTAGATATGTGCAGTAGAATTAGGGTAGAAACTTTAATATTAATACTACAGTGAAAAACTCCTTTCAGTCCAATAATAAATCCCATTACACAAAACACTGATGCTTTTGATCTTTGAAAGAAAAGTATTCTGTATACATGTGCATACTCTATGATTAAATTTTAAAATCTATCTGCATGTTCTTACTGAATTTGCCAAAGGTCTGGGAACTGTAGGCTTTCAATTATCGTACCATAGCCCCATATGCTGGTGGGTAGCCAGCTGCAAAGCAGCTTGGAAGAAAAGGACCTGGGCATCCGGGTGGGCACCTGGTTGAACATGAGCCAGCAGCAGCCCTTGCCATGAAGAGGGTCAGTGGCATCCTGAACTCCACTAGGCAAAGCTGAGCCAGCATGCAGAGGAAAGTGATCCTTCCCCTCTGCTCAGCACTAGGCAGGCCACAGCTGAAGGACTGCGCCCAGCTCTGGCTTTCTCAAGAGAGACATGGACAGACTGGAGAAAGTTCTGCAAGGAACTACGAAAAATAAGGAAGTTTCTGGGGCACCTGTCCCATTAAAAAAAGGCTGAGAGACCTGTATTAATAAATGAAAAGGGGGTGCAAGGAGGATGAAGCCTTTAAAGAGAGTCACTCTAGTAGCGCCTTGTGACAGAGGCGATGCGTAAAAACTGAAATAGAGAAGTTTCTCTTTGAGCATCAGGAAACCCTTTTTTACTGTGAGAGTGGCTGAGCACTTGCACAGGTAAACCAGGGAGATGGTAGAGTCTCCCAGCTGTGGAATATTCAAAGCCTCCAGTATATGGTCCCAGGCAAGCAGATCCAGTTGGCCCTGCTGCAGCAGAAAACACCCAGTGTTTTTTATCTTGAGTGAAATTGAATTTGTATTGTGTCTGTGTTTTCAAGTTATTTGCTGCAGTAGAACGATGGTTAGAAAAAAATTTACTTATAAAGAAACACACAATTAATTAAACAAATTATGTAGTCTGGATTGCCTAGTTAGGAATTTTATTTTCCATTATCAGAGACATTGATCTAAACAAACATTAGAAACTCCTGAATAGTATCCAGGTAGTCCTCCAGTACCTAGTATGTGATAAATTATGTCAGGCAACTGCCATAATAGGAGATAAACTCCTTAGAAATAAATAATTAAATATTTTCCTCCCTAATAATGCTTTTTTAAAATTATATTTCTTCTTTCCATGCAGATAAAATACATGCAGATATCTGCATAAGTTTTCAAAAAGGAAATTCATAAATATTCTGATGTATGACAACTCTCCCATGAGTGTTTTGCTTATTTGTATTTTTCCATTTATGTCAAATCTAAATCTTGTGCTCTCAGGGATGCCTATGACAAAACTGCTATCTTTGAAACTATCTGAACATAAAACCAGTTTACAAAGCAAAGATAAGCCTATGCAAATAGAACTACTTTGTGATTTGAATAATGAAGTTGATGTTGCCCATGAAGTAACATTCCTGGAAGCATGAGAGGGGGACTTCCCAATTATGACTTTCGATCCTGTTACCATAAAAATTTTGCATCAAATAATGATTTAAGAGTAGCAAAGAAAAATGTCTGGTTCATTTTTCTTTTATATATAAATCAAACCTTTTCTCTCACCCATTTTTAAGTTGTATAAAAGTACAAGTTCTAGTCCCTCTAGGATAAAAGAAAAATTTAATGACAGAAAAAATCCTTTAAACTTCAAAATATACAAAAGTGCATCATCACAAGAAAATATATATAAACAGACATTTTAAATTTAGAGAAATTATACTGAAAATAATATAATTGTTTTAGATAGAGATGACATTTGATGTTTAATATGCCTTGAAAAAATAATCTTTTAAATGCTTTGATATATATTTATTTGATATTCTTGTGTTCTTTATGGTACCTTGACAATAACTCTGAACAAGGCACACAGAGTTTAAAAATCAATTATATGTAAATTATGCTTTATCTTACATTCAATTAGAATTTAATTAATGGACCCAAATATTTAATTATATTATGAGAATAATTAAAACATGCTTTTAGTATAATAGGTATGGAATAAGAAAGACTTGCTCTTTATTAACTTTGGGCTGTTTTATTCCTAGAATGGGTTCATTTTGACTTTGTCTTATACGGGGAAAATTTTTGCTTCTGCTTGACCTTTTGATTTTTCAGTATGCTTAAAAATGAAGTTCCCTTAGAAGACATAAAAGCTAGAACTCTAACTGCATTGTTAACAGCAGAAAAATGATGCTGCTAAGCACTCTTTAATGAACTTTTTGTGTTCATGTATATTCTCTAATAAAACAATAAATTGATACCAAATATCATTAAAATACACTGCATGTGGAATGGAACCGGTCTTAAAGATTATTCAGAACAACTCTGTGACTTGCACTTTTTTAGCAGTAAGTACACTGAAACCTTGACACAGTTATGACACTCCAAGTGTTATTTAGACAACTGTGTAAAGAGCTGATGGACAGCTGGTCAGGGCTAGAATACCATGAGTCATGGTATGTATAAAAGCAATAATAGTTTGGATCATACCTTCATTCAATCTGAGAAGTTTGCTGCTTGCATTTTTCTTGTCAGAGAATTACATACAATGAACTGTGAAGCCTCCTTTTAGATTGCAAACAACATATGAGTGTACATCAAAAGATGTTTAGAAAACCAGAAATAAGAGCTATAGGGAATCTTTATCATCTACCTAGGCTAGCCCTCCACCATTGCAGCCAGTTCATCTTCTTCTAACCATTCCTGAGAGCTCCTGGGAGCGTTTGGAAGCAACACATATTCCACAATGTTTCACAGTAATTTTCCCAGGCTGAACCATTATTCTGGAAACAAAGGTTTAATTCCCTCCTAGAAAACAGTGTTAGTACTCACACATGGTAGCTTAGAGACTGTCTGCCACAGTGACTCACACTATTATGAATGGATTTTGGTCATTCTGAAAGAATTTCTGGAGGACTGCTGCACCTCCACACCCATCTACTTTACTAGAGGAATGCCTGCATTGGGATACAGCAATTCAATACTGCCCCTAAATGGATATGGAGGAATGTTCCAAAATGTAGTGATGAATAAAATTGAGACAAACATGCATGCTGCTTCCCTTTCAGATTATTTTCACTCCCAACCTCATTATCTTCAGATTTTCGGTTGCTGTATCCAGAAATATCTCTCATTTCAATGAATAAATACATTAAATATTTAAGATTTTACATACCAATTTGTTATTTTCCTGTCTGCTGAACTGAAATGTTCCACTTTCTTTTCTTCTTCTCTTAATGCTGATATACATATGGAATTACTTTTTGCACTTGCTGTTCTTTGCTAGTTTTTAATGATTTTCCTGATAAAGGGATATTCTTATTGATTCTCCTGATGTATACAGTTTTGTACTTATTCTAAAGCAGTATGCCTATTTCCATATTCTGAAGTCTTTGTGTTTGAGGTCAATGAAGAAAAGCTTATGGGCCAGCAAGCTGCTTTTACTGCACATCCTATGAGTTCCCTGGATGAGGATAATTTAGTCTTTGTGGTTTTGGTTCATTGCCTAAGTCCTTCAGACTTTCTTCTCTTAAACCTGGACTCTGGATTTATTGAAGGATGCCACAGTGATGTTCAGTGTCATTACTTTGTTGCTCTTATCCTTTTTTTCCATAATAATCTGTCTCTTGCATCTAACAGCACTACATCTAGTCATATAAAACCCCTCATTAAGCTTCCTGGTAGATCTCTCTAATAAAAGTCCATTTAAATTAAATGCTTGCTTCTATCTATTTTAGTTTTGATGGAGTCATTCAACATATATACATTTCCCTGAACACTTTATAGACCTGTAAACATCAGCATGCAGTTTTGACATGTAGGACAACACTTTATCTCCATTTTCTCTACGTGTATTCACAGAAAAAAATAAATCTGTGTCAATAATACTGGCATGAGAATTATCAAAAGTCTCTGTTTTGCCAATCAAGTCACAATTAAGCTTGTTACATTACTATATTAAGACTATCAGCTTCTGGTTTATTCTCTGCATTTACAACAGATGCACACACACACACAAACATGCACACAGCTTCTTCCAAACCCTGTGTGTGCAGGGCTGAAATTTCCTTGAAAACTGCAGGAATTTTTGAGCTTTCTGGTTAAAAGAGGGGGAAATAGTTGAATTAAAGTAACAAGCTATAGAAAATTATGACACTGCAGGTATTTCCTTTGAAATATGCCTCGATCCTGAGGGTTCAATGAATATATAATACTTGCTTCAGGTGCTTCTTATAGCACAAAATAGTAAGGCTGAAAAGAGAGTGTGGTCTTACATACTAGTGAAAATTTAAAACTTAATAAAAAACTCTTAATAGAATCAGTGCAGATGTGGATGAAAAACAGGAAGAGAAATAGATTAATGAGGATGTTCTGCTGCAACTTGAACATAGAAGGCTTAGAAATGAAATAGTTTTTAACTTGTGCCTCAGTTAGTTTTGTGAAACAAACCTGCAGAAGGCAGAAGTCAAAGTTACTGCACATAAAACATTGGTCCTTGGTTAATACAACTTTTATAAGGAAGGTAAATTAAACTAGAAACAGAAATAAAAGTATACAGGTCACTTCACGGGAATTTGAGTTCCTGCTGGTTACTGATAGAGGTTATAATTTCAGTGATTGAAGAACTTGTCACTGTATTCTGTCAGAACCATTTTCTGAAAATGCATATATTTATATATTTATACATAGATTTATAGATTTATTTATATATTATTAGCAGTGGAACTTAGAGGAAAAAAAGACATGAAGAACTCATGGTTTAGATGTCCTAGGTGTGCACAGTCCTGCAGCCCTCACCTTGATCAGCTGTGTCTCCAGCACAGCAGCAAAGCAGCGCCCACCTGACGCAGACTTCTGCTAAAGGGAGAGGCACAAAGTGCTGCAGTAAATTCATTTCTGCTGGGTACTGATCATCTAAATCGAGGGTTAGTGGCACCATGGACTGTGATGCGGCAGGAAGGACAGGGAGACTTTGCTCATTCCCTGCACTGCATGTCCCTGGGAGTGTCTAGGGAAGCTCCCAGGGACATGCGGTGCAGGAAATCATGAGCTCCTTTCCATTCAGCAAATGTCAGTTCAGCCTCACAAAGAAATTGATGGACCTGGCTGGGATCAAAGAAAAAAAAGACAATTGACTTTCCCCCAAGAGCAGGACATTTTTGGGACTCCACAAATTATGGATTTTGAGGTGTCATAGAGGAGAAACAAATAAGGAAAGATTCAGGGGACAGATCTGGGGATTTCTATAGATGCTTACACTTCCTCAGATAGCAGCTTTATGGAGAAATAAAGTGTTAAATTGATTGATCTAGATTTTAATATTTTCTACTTTATAGTATTTTTAAAACAGATTACATGAACTCAATTTAAAAGAAGACTAATGCACAATTGAGAGGTATCCTACCTATTATAAATGAGATCATTTGGGAGATAATTATTTGCCTGGTTGCTTGACAGCAAAGTGTTGAAATGGTTTAATGATGATGCACTTTAATTAAATATGTCTGTTTCTTAAGGATAATTTTCACTCTATAAAGGTTTTGGTTTCTTTGGTAAGGAGAAAAAAAGAAGGGAAAGAACAATGTTTAACCAGAAAATAATTTTCATTATTCATTAAATAATGAGTCTTTGAAAAGTGTTCATGGACCTTGATTAGATATTAATCAAAGCAAGGTGATCTAATTATAATTAAGGTTTATAAGTAACTGAAATACCTTCTGTTGATATTCTGAGCTTCATGAACTGCATACTACTATGGTCTGTAATACAACAGTTTTTTCATTCGAAGATTGAGTGAACATGTGTATTTTATCAGCTTGTTGGAAATTCATGAACTGCAATAATGTCTGATATAAATGTAGGCAGTGTAATGAAGAAACACACAGGTAAAAGTCACAAGAGAGACATCTGACTTAAAGAGGAAAAAAGAAAAAGAAATTTGGTCAAAAAAACTGGTATAAGTGCCTGAAATTCCAGAGCAACAAATCATCAGCAATTTGACACTGCCAAGGTCAGGTACAATGGTTTTAAATGGAAGGAGTTTAGATTCAGAGTATGTATAAGGAAGAATTATTTATGATGAGTGTGCACGGCACTGGAACAGTTTGCCCTGATGTACTGTGGATGTCTCATCACTGGATGTGTTAAAGGCCAGGCTGGATGGGGCCCTGAGCAATTTAGTCTAGTGGAAAGTTCCATGCCTATATGTATGATCTACATTTATCTTTCAGTTTAAAGCCATTACCCCTTGTCCTATCACTGCATGCTGTTGTAAATGTCCTTCTCCATCTTGTGGTCCCCTTTGGGTGCTGGAAGGCTGCTGGATGGTGTGCCATGAGCCTTCTCTTCTCCAGGGTGAACAGTCCCAACTCTCTCAGCCTGTCATCATAGGAGAGGTGCTCCAGCCCTCTGATCATCTTCATAGCCTTCCTTTGGACTCACTCCAACAGATATACATCTTCTTCATCTTGGGAGCCCCAGAGCTGGATGCAGCACTCCAGATGAGGTCTCACAAGAGTGGAGTAGAGGCGCAAAGTCACTTCCCTTGAATTGCTGGTCACACATCCTTTGATGCAGCCCCAGATACAGTTGGCGTTTTAGGCTGTGAGTACACATTGTTGGGTTATGTCAAGCTCCATATCCACCACTAAGCTCAAGTTCTTCTCCCCAGGCCTTCCCTCAATCCCTTCTCTGCCCAATCTGTATTTGTGTTTGGGATTGCTCTACCCATGTCCAGGACCTTGATCTTGACCTGTTGAGCTTCATGAGATTCACATACATCCCACACTCTCAAACCTGTCCAGGTCCCTCTGGATGCCATTCCTTCCCTCCAGCACATCAATTGAACCACAGAGCTTGGAGTCATCATCAAAGCAGTCAGAGTGCATTCAATCCAACTTTCCATGTTGGCAAAGATACTTGTTTTTTTCAGTTTTATTCCCCTTGCATATCAATTTTCTCCCTACACTCACTATTTCTATCTGCTAGATCAGTACCTTGGACCATTGCATTAGCAATTACATGCATTATATATCCTACTTCAACCTTGAAAATTAAAAGAGAATTCTTGCCTTAAATCCCAAATGCTGAGTTTAGACAAACCTAGTACTGGAAATCAAAGGGACTTCAAACTTAAGAATGGGGGAAAGGTGCATTCTTTATTTATTGAGCATTGCTTTGTACCAAAAACATAAGGGCCATATTAATAATATTTAGAGAACAAGAGAGAATAATTCACAGAGCCAAAACTGAGATATACATACAAGCAGCAATTTCTTAATGCAATGGTCTGGCCAGGCCAGTAAGATATATGTGCAAACATTAATTAAGGGACTAGATGTCCTTAGTGAACCCTTTCTGTGTAACAACTGAAAACTTAGTGCTGTCAATAAATTCTAGTTTAGACTGATGGGATATTTAAGTGTTAAAGGCTTATTCAATATCACATATGAAAGAGAATTTAGAAAACATTTAATGAGGCTGACATTATTTGGGCTTCTTGTTACCATTTTAGTAAGTAAGTAATTAACCAGGAAGTTAATTACTTACTACAAACTGCACTGTACAGCTTTGTTACAAAATTACAGACAATCATAACTACTTTAAGTTCAAGTCTATTTTTTTGATGTTACCAGAACATTCTTTTTGGTAGTAGGCATACTGGATTTAGCTTGATTTTTCAAATGTGACGAAAATAGCAAAGTCTAAGGAATAAGAGAAATATATGCCACAATTATATATTATAATTATACATCTAGAAATAGCTTTAAGATGTAGTGAATGTACCCTGAAATGACCATTGTCAAGTGACACATTTTTATATTAGCCTGCCATAAGCAGCAAAGTACTGCTTTCTCTCTCTTCCCTTTTTACAAACTTTCCACTAAAATGGATTTCCCAGTGAGATTAATAGCTATCTGAGTGTTATCCGTACTGTTATTCACTATAAATATCTCCAGCAGCCCTATTAACTTTAATTCATTAGCTCTTCTTCTATTTATTGCATCTTGATGAATGCATAACAATTTTAGTTTAGGACACCATTAGCAGGATAGTTTTTTCAAGCTCCTGTAGCTCAGCAGATGTAGTGTCATAAATTACCACCAAGCTATGTGCTCTTTTATGATGGTCATAACGCAAAAGTATTAGAAAACCATTTTTTATTCTCCTACAGACTTTGCATTTAAAAGGGCTACAGGTTCAGTAAAAGCGTCATGTCTGAGTCCTATCATAAGCATATGTTTCACAAGTAACCAGGATTTAAGCAGAAGCAAAGATATAAAACTTGGCCCCACAGCATTCCTTGAGGTAAGGCAAGAAGACAAGATTCCAGAGGATATACATCAAATGCTAAGAAGCTGCTCATGTTGGACCATTGGGACTATTAACATATATTCTGTTCATAATAAGAGATATTTCCCTTCCATATTATTTGGAACAACACTTAATCAAAATGAACTGCACCTTTGAGGTCTTATTGAGGGTTCACATGAGCAAATGAAATTATATTTGTCATTCACTTCCCATCTATACAGATAAAGCTGCGAAACAGAGATGACTAAGTGCGCTTCAGGGAAAATTTGACATGTAAAATGTTTTCCTAATCCCGCCCACACTTGAAAGCAATGCTTGAATCCTTGGAGCGCAGATGAAGCAGTTGTAATATGTACTTGGGTAATTCATGGAAATCCAACATATAGAGTGAGTGTTAGTATGACAAAAAAATCAGCTTGCTGTGATCTGATTTTAAACTATTAAATAATGACCCAGCTACAAGATCCAGATTATTAGTCCTACAGACATCAAAAGTCGAAAGGAATAGAATTGCCCAAGAAAGATCATCACTTCCTGAGCAAAATGTATGGTGAGCATTGGATGACTACTTATGGCATTATAACTTGTGCTATATTTGAAAGTACAGATATAAATTAAAAGAGAAAAAAAGTTGCATCAGTTTTAGATATTAATCAAAGCAAAAAAACTATCTGAAGTTGAAGCTCTATCACAGCTAAGCAAGATTGCTGTAGTTACATACTGACCTGATGAGGAGGTAAGACGTCCTTACAGAGCAGAGAGAAAAAAACAATATTTTCCACAATAACATTGAATTCTGTCAGTAAAAAAAACAATCTTCTTTAATCTTTTAGTCTTTTCATCCATTCATTGAGCTGTTTGAAATACATTCCAAGATAGTCAAGTATAAAGTCCTCAAGTTTTCATATTTTTCAGTGCTTCTCGGTTCTCTATGTGGTCAGTCAGAAATACTCCTTGAAATTCCATGTAATAATGTAGCCATACACTCTTTGTGATCTGAAATGCTTGCTTATGTATGGTTCTTGAATAACCTTATTTATGTGTGTATAAAATTTTGCGATGTCTGAAACAATCTAAGTTACTTAAGGATTTTGGTAGCTATCATTTATATCAAAATAGCCTGAAAATGTTCATTTGTGTCCCTTTCCTTCAAAACTGCTGGTGCAGGACTGACCTATCTAAACTTCTCTGACCATTCTGGGATTCTTCAGCCTGAAGGGGACAATTGCTACAGGTGACAGAGCAGACAGCCTGCCCACCATCGAACAGAGATTTCCTTCACATTACTCATTCTTGCAATAAACTGGGATTGATTGAACAAGCATGCGACAGTGAGGAGTCTCAGATTTACTTCCCTATTATATTTTGTCATAGGATAAATAATATACTCTTACAGCCTACTCCAAAAAATATCCCTCATAAGCAAAGTTTAGCTTTCTTCCTGTTAGCCTGCACAAAGCTTTTCTGGTCAGTATTTCCTCAACCCCATGGGACCAGAAACTAACCATTCAATACTAGATGTATTTCTCTAGAAATCACGAGGAGAGACACAAGGAAATTTCATACCTGCTAGTCTGAAACAAACATCAGAAATCCTCTAGAAATCATTACACTCAGTTCACAACAGTTCTTTATCATTTGTTGACCAAGACTTGCCTTTTCATCAATTTGTCTAGATTTCTCTGTGTTTGTATCTGTACATATATGCACTCTCACACACACATGCATGTTGCACAAAACCTCAGTAATTATGCTGTCTAATCAGCCTCTTTTTGGTGACTAAGAAAATATTTGACAGACCTCTAATTCTGTTTTTTTACTTAATTCTATTGGATTTGAAAACATAATAGGGTAATTTTTCAAATTAGTTCAGTATGTTTTATGCATAAGCAATAAACATAAATCAAATTATTCATGTTTACGCCTCAAAAATGATATCCTGGATGAACTAACAGCAAAAAGACTGATTGGTTTTGAATATCTTCTGCAGAGAATTTCTATTTAAATATGTTGTAACTTTGTCCCAAATAGGAATTTCTAGTTATGTCCCACTTTGCTGGATCAGTGTTTTTTCATGCAATGCATTTTGCTGTGTATATCAGTACTGCTGTATCCATTTGAGTAATCATCAGTCCAGAATTACCACCCCCTATTTGAGTCAGTGTTAAAAAGTTCACTCCAGATTTAAAATTTTATTTCTCCTGGTTTTAGTATTAGTGTATTGGTCAGTATGTAACCTCAACTTGAGACACGTGCTCTGCATATGGAAGGATTACCAGCACAACTAGTGTGGAGTCACGGCTGAACCCATAGGAATGACCTTGAGCATTTTTAGAATCCAGATCGTGAAACAGAAACTAATTCAGGTGAAGAGAATATTTTTACATCACAGAAAACCCAGTTTCTGGAACAGATTAAAAAAACCCCAAACCAAACAAATAAACAATAAAACAATGACAAAAAAAAAGTCCCCAAAAACAATTGGAGGGGAGTGAGAGACTACTCTTTTCCTGCCAGTTCAGCAACTTTTTTTTTTTTTTTTAAATTAAACAAATGTTGAACTAAGTTGTTTTATAATAAATTACTCCTTTTTTCTGCATGGGTGATAGCATTATTAACAAAGGTTATAGTGGATTAATGTTTGCCTAATATGAAATTTAGGCATACACAGAAACACTTTCTTTTCTACAAAGAATGACATTAGTATAGCAGAGCTACAAAGGATGATTTTGTGGATCAGCAGCTCACTTAAACTCAAAATATCTGGTTGAATTCCCAGGTGCTAATCATAATACTGTCACATAATACTATAATTCTGCATTTAATATTCTCTCATCACTCTTAGTTTCCTTTGTAAACAATAGACAGAAGTAGACATACTTTTATTGGCATCCTACCTCTGTGCAATATTTCTTCTGAACCTTTCTTTTGGAATGCAGATGTATTAACTGCAAGGAGTCACCAAAATGCAGTTTACAAAAACCAGCATATTATATAGGTATATGTGTCTATAAAATACATATTATATACAATAATGTTTATGAGTAATGTTTATATATAAATAATAGTATCAATATATGTTATTATTTGAATATATATAATATAAACTTATAATATGTTGATACGTAATATATGCATACATATTATAATACCTATTCACTGTATACTAAATACATATTATTATCCTGCACCAATGAAGAATCAGGCTATGATATGTAGGAGAACACCAGATTGTAAATGACCTTAAGTCCTCAAGACAAGTTAATTTCCTGAAGAAGCCTCTGTTATTGAACAAATTCTCATTTCTCTAAAGGTATTTATGACTCCTGTCTGACTTGATGGTGACCTAGCAAACTGCACGTCTGCTCCTCTCCAGGGAAGGTGCTCTGCTGAAGGAGGCAGAATAACTCACGCAGCAGAAGAACAAGGTGCTTACAATCAAATACTGCATTGAGGCCCAAAGCAGCCTGACATAAGCCTAGACTAATGCTTTAATTCAGCCCTTTCAGCACGCAGGTGTATCTGTTCTATCATCTAGAGGACATGCAAATCACTAACACATGTGAAGAACAAGCTGATGTTAACAAGATACTGGCAATGTGCACCTGTGATTTAGAAGGCAAATCAAGGCCTTAGAAGAGTAGGCTAGATAAATTATTATAAAACCTTTTGTCCCTAGAAATCAAGAGGCTTGCTGAATAAAACACAATAGAGCTTATAGTTAATATCTTATCAAAGATTTAAGTCTAACTACAAACAAAAAATCTCTACCCTAAAATTTATAAATAATCTCAGATATTCATAATTTATGACTGGTTTATGGACAAATGTCAAGTTAATTTGGCTGGAGCAGAGAAATGCAGTGGCAGACAGCAAAGCCACAGTCTGATGTTGACAGACAGTGGCTGACTAACTGCCTTCTCTTCCTTTGAGTTAATATTTCAGATTTGGAAGTGTCTAACCTACTTACAGAAAAGTAAATTACTGATAGTACTTCATGTTTTCATCCTTTCACTCTAAGATTAATTACTTTGCAGTCACTTTACAGCATTTTGGTTTGCCTTTCTCTGTATGAGAATGTTTTCACATACAGAGGGGAATGAGGAATTGAGACTGGGAAATTGCTTTCATTTTCCTGTTATCACTAAATAACCTGTCTTCTCAATATCAGGCTAAAAGGTCAATATCTAGCTTAGAATCCTGTTTCTATAGTTCTTGAGATGAGTAACTCTTGACTTCAGGAAAGATAGTCTTTGATTTAATGCATTTTTAATGTGAGAAAAGATGAGGAATTTGGCCCATGCTTAAAAGCAGTTCTTGAAAAATGCACAGTTCCTCTCCTCTCCTCTCCTCTCCTCTCCTCTCCTCTCCTCTCCTCTCCTCTCCTCTCCTCTCCTCTCCTCTCCTCTCCTCTCCTCTCCTCTCCTCTCCTCTCCTCTCCTCTCCTCTCCTCTCCTCTCCTCTCCTCTCCTCTCCTCTCCTCTCCTCTCCTCTCCTCTCCTCTCCTCTCCTCTCCTCTCCTCTCCTCTCCGAAGAGCCTCTCTTTAGCAAACAGAACCCTTCATTTTTCCCTCTATCTGTATTTTTTTATAGGTATAAATGAAAATCAGAAACTTGGAAACCATGTTTTTTCTGAAGGATGTTCCATTCCAGATATCTCTCTCTCTTTTAACCTAGAAAGTTTCTCCCAATTCATGTGGCCTTCTTAGCTTAAAGTTTTTTTGGCCACAAGCCAGTCTGCCAGATTAATGGCTGATACTGTTTGTTTTGCAGCTTCAACCAGACAAGAAGATTGATTTCTTTTAGAGAATTTGTCACTTTGTGATGGACTTAATACCCCTTGAGGCATTCAGTAACAAGGCAATTTTTGGAGTTAATGAGCATTCTTCAGTGATACACAGACAGATGCCCCACATTTTTACAGCAGCTATACAAAAATATAAATTTTCCTGATTTTAGACAGGGGATGTAAACATTTAGTAGAGTATCATACATGCTTATTATTTTAAAGAGTCTGTCTTATTATAGCACATATTTTAAGTTCAAAAATTCCCCTTTACAGAGTCTTCCTTTATTTCATTCTTATGACTAATAAACTACAAATTCTTTCACAACACTATGAAAACATATTGGAAAAATATTAGAAGAATTTCACACTTGTTCTAATTTCCCTACAAAAAGGCTAATTTATTATACCTAATATACAGAAATTTACTATTTATGTTTTACTATAAAAAAGTAGAACAAAAAGAGGGTGAAAACTATAGCAAGAGACTTGTCAATGGAGATTTAATGGACACAGGCATACAGCATTTTGAACTGCAACAGAACAGAGCCTTTTCCTGGGCACTCTTCTGCCTCTGGCCGTTATGAAAGAAGAATATCTTTTGATCTCTTTCTACCTCTTTCTGACTTTGTGTGACCTTTCACAAGTCACATTAGTTGGATGCGCAGCATCCATAAAAATTAGTACATTATTGCTTTCCTTGTTCTCTTGAGGTTTGTGAGACTTAATTGGTAAATTTTACAAATCTTTTCTAGACTCACAGGTGCAAAGTGCTGTAAGGACAAAGTTTTATTGTCACCCTTCCTTTGGGAAATGAGTTTCTTAAAGTTATGTGAGATAATTAGTGTCATTCTGCAGGCTGTGCTGCTGCTAAACACTCCATTAAAGTAATCAGTTTGAACAATATGAACAAAAAGTAATCAATATGAACAATACTTGTTCTCACAAGTTTGGCAAAAACAGATGTGAGTTCTGGGTTTCTGACTTGGCCTTTTCCAGTCCCCCACAGTTGGAAAGCTTTTAGGATGCTAGGATTTTTTCCATTTTTTTTTTTCTAATGGTGATAGATTTTTGCACCATTACTCAAAAATGACACATACTAAATGTTTTGGAAATGCTTTCTTCAATTTCTATTAAATTGTCCACAGTTGCATAGAAAGTATAATTTTCCTTCTCAAAATACTTGGAATATTCACTAACTATTTTTTGCTAAGAAATCTTGTAATTTAAGTAAAATATTTGGATATAAGTTCTGTTTTACAGGCTGTGACTGATGGCTTGAAGCTTGTTTCAAGCTGCCTCCTAGCTGGTCATTTACAAATAGGCTGTTGTTTTTTTTTTTTTGAGCAACCAATGTCACCTTTTTTCATTATTTGGAGGAAGAGCACATTAACTCTCTGTGAATTGTTTAGTGGAATTACGGTAGGCTGTCTGCTTCTGTGGCATTAATAAAGGCACTAAGACAGTTACAACAAGTTTATTTAATGGGTCAGATTTTTAAAGTAGATGTATGAAGGTACATGTACACCTCGTTCATGTTTCCATCTTCTCATATTTTCATCTCCTTTTTTAAGCTTCATGAATTTTCTTTATTAATGTTTATCTAAATGACCTGATAATTTCCCTTTTTTATTCAATTTAGAGAAAACCATGAGGTTACGGATGCCATTTTGTTCTCCTTTTAACTGTTTTTGGAAAAAGTATATGTTTAACACACTTCCAAACTTGCTTGTCAATCTGGATTCTACTGTGCTTGTTTCCGAGTGGCAGATAGGTTGTTTCAACCTTTCATTACATCTAAGACCTGTGCTTTGGGAAACTGCTCTAATCACGTGTGCAGATTCCTCATTCACGTCAATTTTCTCACTGAGCTGCAACCTCAGTCAGAGTACCCATGTTCATCTCCCATTTGTTCCACCAGATACAATTTCTCTGGTAACTCAAAGAAAGGACTTATATTGCTCATAGGCCATGTCATGTCTCCTTTTTCACTAGGCAACACATCCTAGGCAAGATGTACAATTTATGACTCTGTTCCAACCATGTGACTTCAGCAATTTCGGTTATGATAACTAAGTTGTATATTCAATCATTATCATAATCATAGGATGTTGCTGTTTACATTTCTTGCATTAATAAATATTTATATAAGATGTTTATCAACTTGATTTACTCTGCACTTTGTTTTCTCTCTCTTTGTGATACGAGTAATCTTCTCACCTTTGATCCTATGATCAAATTTTAAGTTCTCAGTCCACAGGTCAGTATGGAATTTTATGTTTGGTTTTATTCTTCATTAGTCAGCTATAACTCAGAAAGCCTGTGGAACTTCACCTTGTGGTATAGGAAGCTGCTTTGGAAAAACCATCATCACAGCTATGCCTTAATCTCCAGGATATCCCTGTTTCTTCTAAAGGCTTGACATTCAGCAAGCAAAAGTGACAATAATGCTATCTGTGCCTTGAGGAGCCAACTCTAAATACATCTACAGCACTTCTGTACATGAGAATCAAGGAGTCCTGGCCTGGGTGTAAAAAAAACCAAAGTAAAAATTTAGTAACAGCTGGGACTTGGTCTCATCCATACCTGCTGTGCCTTACAGACTTGTAACCAAAACTCCTGGCATTCTTGAGTTCACTACAACTGCTTGTTAAAGATCAGGACATCCTAAAGAGTCTGGTTATGAGATAAGGAGTTCATATCTAGTGACTCAATAATTTGGAAAAGTGTTCCATGGACTTCCAAAATTGTATCCTGATAAATTGTATCCTGATAAAGGATACCATGACATCTAGAAATTTCTCTTACTTTCTTTCTAGTAGTTCAAACTATAATAAAAAACCATACCTTGAAATGCTTATTAAATATAATAAAACACTTTTTAGAGTTCATTTAAAAAAAGACAGGAGAGTACAGCTTCATCTAAACTATGTTAGTATGGCAAAAACCAAAACAAGCCAAACTTCTCTTAGTAGCATGAAGCAGTTCTTATATACGGAAAGCAGTTTGCTTTTCTACTAACATTTATAGAGGGTTGTGCGCAGAAGATCTAGATACTGCAAGGGGCCAGCAGAGCAGTCCTCTCTGTAGTTTATTCAAAATTTACCTGAAGTCATAAACCAAACATTCAGAACCTCTGCTCTCAAGTGAAGCTGTATAAAAAGGGAACACTTATTATATACCCACTCTACCAGTTATAAAGAGATAGGCTGCAGAAATTAATTTTGACTTGTAGAGAACATTCGCTGCAGAGATCCATGTATTGCAACAAGGTATCTCTAAGGTGAAAATGTGCTTTATATTTATATAATAATAATTAGTGGCCATTTTTGCAGCAGGAGAAAGCAGTACTCAAATCAATCAGTGGTAACCAAAGTAAAGCATATTTTGTGCTTTATTCACACAATCTTGCTAGATCATTACCAGCAAGAAATCCCACAGTGTCATAACTATACATTACATTAAAAGGTTGATTTTTTTCTTCCAATAACATGGCTCTTAGAATGATAAAGATTTCAAATTCTTTCACTTTATTCTAGTAAATAGTTTATCACATATAAACACCAAAAATCTTGAGAATAGAAGAAAAATAATGAACTATGCAATCTAATTTATAAACAGAGCTTATATTTTTAAGAGTAGACTAGTGATTCTAGCTGTTTTACTTACATAACCACAGGAGGAATGGTCTCAACTGACTGCACAGAACAAAGGGACTACTATAGAGAGAAATACTGTATATGCAAAATATATGTGTTCTTATAATTTTGCTTTTTGTTTCTACTAAATATTCATTCATGCATCTCATCCTGGTGAGAGAAAGCAAGAGAGAAAAATATGAAATATGGTCATCCATCTCGATCTTCAGCATAATCTTCTTTTCCTTGTCTGCACACAAACAATATTAAATTCTACCTGAACAAGGATCCCCAGACAACTTAAGATATAGATATAACAGAGTGCTCACCTTTATTAGGGAATGTCTCAGTCAAAAAGTGGTAGCATGGTTTTTTACACATTTTGTGCTGATAGATGATATGTTACTGGCATCCTAAAGAATGGCATTTTGATAAGGCTGAACTAGTCAGCTCATTATGTGGATAACATTTTAAAAGGAAAGCAGTACACTACATCCTTTCTCCCACCAATTGCTTTAGAATTGTCATCAGCTCCTGGCAACTCCAGTTTACCTTTTAGTATAGCCAGACAACAGTTAATTCAATACAATTTAAGGTTTTTTGGTTTTTTATCTCCAAATCTGATTTTTTTTCATTGCAACATTTGTATGAAACAATGCTTCAAAGCAATAAGGCCCTAAGTTTAAGAAGTGGACAAATTTTACTGTATTCTACTTCATCATGATACTTCTTTTAACTTTATAATGTTAAATATCAGCAGTAGGTGCTGTTTGAACCAGTGCTGGACAGTTTATGTAATGCTCTACAATTTCAGCATGGCCTTTGAAAATATTGCAGGATATTGTTTGCTCTACCTGAAAACTAACAAATGTTATGGTTAAATAGAATTAGAGAAAGGTTTGGGTTGAAGGGACCTTAAAGATCATCTAGTTCCAACCCCTGATTGTGGGCAAGGAACCTTCCACTACGCCATATTGCCCTGAGCAATCTGACTGTGAACATTTTCAGGGATAGGGGCATCCACAACTTCTCTGGGCAGCCTGTTTCAGTGTCTCAACAACCTCAGAGTAAATAATTTCTTCATAATATCTAATCTAAATATACCTTCTTTCAGCTTAAAGCTGTTTCTGTTTGGTTTTACTTTAGGATGAGCCAGTCATGGCCTTTGATACACTCATGATATGTAGACAAGGGGTATCTGCTTTCAGTTTTCTGATCTAATTTATTTAGAGGAAGATTATGAAGACAAGTACCTTATCTTCAGGGAAGCATCACACCTGTTAGATTTTAGGATAAATATTGTCAATATCTGACAGTTTGTCCTGCCAAAGGATAAATCTGATTACACCATGGCATGAGAGGCACATATTCAAGAATTAATACTATTGTGTAAATCACTTTCCAAATTTTGTGAAACTTGATATCAAACATATTAATTTTTTCTCCCACAGATAATTTCAATGTTTTAACACTGTTTCATCTAATATTTTATTATTGTCTGGCTTTTACATTTAAAATTTAATTTTTATTCTGATCTATACTTTTAGTTGCATGACTTTGTAATTCTGTGCTACCTGAAATTTTTAGTTTCCTGTCCCAGCAAGGGGGTTGCTTTGAAGGAAGCCTTAATTTCTTTGAAATTTGAGACTTCCATTCTGTGAAGCAGAATAGAATAATAAAAAGTAGCTCTAATAGTTTATTTAGATGAAATGGGACTAAAGTTTTTGTATAAAGTTTTGCACCTACTGCTAGGAAACTATCTTTTAACTGAGTTTTTAATAAACAGAGTGGTAGCGTACTTGTTTAAAATAAGGAACTATAAAAGACTGCTGACAGGCTTTTAACATAGGTAAGAAAGTCCAGACAGAGGAATGGGCCCTTATTTTCAGTGTGAGAGATTCACTGGTGCACCTCAATACAGATATCAGGATATAGGTTTCTGACTCTGGCTAAGGATGGAGCCATAAATTGTCATCTGCTGAGCGGTGCTGAATCAGCTCCCTGCTCTGAAATGAGACAATAAGCAAGAAATAGATTCCAGCCTTTTATTCATTGGGAAAGATTTAAACTTCTTTTTTTTTTTTTACTTTGGGAGCACAAGGACTTCTATCTATTACCTCTGACAGAGGTGCCCTAAACAGAGTAGCAGAAGCATTCAGAATAAAGCTATCTCAATTTGTGTGGTTAAAGATGCTTCAGCTGCCATGTGATATTCCTCTGTTGTAGGAAGAATAGTGAAAGAATTGTTTAGTCAGTGGAGAGGAGTTCCACTGTCACAGAGGAGTCTCTGTAGAGAGGGAGGAGTACATGAAAAAATTCAGTTCAGGTCTATCTTATAACAATTTTAGTTATATTTATTTTCCTGGTTTATGTATCTGCCTGAGGCAAGTTTGACTTCTTCCAACTCAGGCTCCACAGACAGGAAATGCCTCACTGGGGCATCCTTAAGGGGCTGTGATGTCAGTGAATAATTTCACTGCTCTGTTTCACAATGGGGGTAGCTGTGTTTATATCTACTGCCTCAGACTCAGGCATTAAAGTAATATGTAATAGAACTTACGTTCACCCAGAGTCTAAGTCTGAGTAAAGACTGACCTGGGATTGTGAGCTTTGTATTTTTTTTGTACTGGGCACCCACAAACTACTATGAAATAAACCCTGAAGTACTTCACATTCCTTCTTCTTTTTGAAAATTAACCACAAATTATAATTGTAAGGGGATATGCACTGTGTGTGCTGGAATAAACTAAGTAAAGCACCTGCTTTAAGATCAAAAAATGCCAGCTCCTTGCAATGTGTTGCACAGATCAAAAATCAATACTGAGAAATGGACTCAGCAAAAACAAATTAACTCAGCAAGTGACTTGGACTTCCTCTGCAAACTTTTCTTCTGCTGTTTTTAACCCTTTCAGATATCAGATCACTGCTACATAAAGGAGGAAGTGCAGTCATGTTTTGCTTCTTTAGGTGTTTCAAAGCAGTTAGATTGCACAACTTTCAAGATTAATCTCATAAAATTTTCCAAGCACATTCTGCTTGTTATGAGAAAGGTGATTTTTGTTCAAATATAGATTAAAGAATATAAGGTGCTTTTAGGAGTTTTTTTGAATGTTAACAATGTCACATTTGATCACTCACTCATGGCTCCATATTCCTACAATATAAATATGAAATTTAAATTCTTGGTGCATTTTATCTACTTTTTCTTCTCCTTCTCTCGCTCTCTCTCACTTTCTTTTTTTCTCCTATGAAGTACTTTTGATGCTTTTGTTCTGCAATTTACGAAATGATGGCTACATGCCAAACAGATTTAGGAAAGTGATCAAACCAATATATCATAATGCAATTTTCTAGGACTGACTGATTCAAATAGACTTCTGACTAAGACTGCCAAAAAACAATGAATGTTCAAGATTACTCAGAATATTAATGTAAATTTTGCTTTCTATCTCTTTAGCATTAATTAAAATTAGAACAGACTTTCATCCTCTTTATCATTACAGCTTTTAAACAGCTTCTGACTGACACCTCAGCTGATTTCTTTTCCTTCAAAATTTTTACACATATGCCAGCCTGCCTGGCCACAAGTGTAGATGTAATTTTTATTCACATTATTTGTAAGTCTAAATTGTGTTGTGGGATAGAAGGGATAAAAAATTCCCTTTACTTTCAAGGATAACACCTTTTTCCTTCCTTCATTAATTATGGATGGGAGAATTTTATCCTTTGTAAAAACAGCAGAATACATCACCAAAATGGTTATAGAAGTGATGACAATTGAGGATAAAAATAACAGTACTAGTTTTAACATTAAAAATTGAAGATAGATAATACCATTAACTAGGTGTCATTAAGGGCTCTCTATTACATCAAGAAATATTTATATTTATTCATATAAACCTTACAAAAATATATTGTATTTCCTTTCCAAAATCTTCTCTTCAGCAGAACTACATCACATGATTCATTGATGTGCTGGAGGTAAGGGATCTTGACAGGCTTGAGAGGTGGGCCCATGCAAATCTCATGAAGCTCAACAAGGTCAGACACATGGTCTGGCATATGAGATTGGAAAATCACAATCAAAAAAGTGGGCTGGATGGAGACTGGATCTAGAGCAGCCCTGCCAAGATGGACTTGGGGATGTTGGTGGACAAGAAGCTCAACGTAACCTGGCTATGTGCACTTGCAGCCCCGAAAGACAACTCTGTCCTGGGCTTCACCTAAAGCAGTGTAAGGCAGCAGAGCAGGTGAAGGGATTCTGCCCCTCTGCTCTGCCCTTTTGAGATCCCACCTGGAGTGTTCCATTCAGCTCTGGAGCCACAAAATAAGATATAAGGACTACACGGCACTGATGGAGTACATCCAAGGGAGGGCAACCTTTTCTATTCTGGAATAGAAAAGGTTCTAGTGAGACCTTATAACACCATCCAATACCTAAAGGAAGCAACAGGAAATTTGGAGTAAGACTTTTTGCAAGAGCATGCAGTAATAGAACAAAGGCTTTAAACTGAAGTGGCTTTAAACTGAAAGACCATAGATTTAGAGGATATATTAGGAAGAAATCCTTTAGTGTGAGGGCAGAGAGGCACTGGAACAACTTGCCCAGAGAAATTGTGGATGTCCCATCCCTGGAAATGTTCAAGGCCAGATTGGATGGGGCTTTGAGCAACCTGGCTGGTGAAAATTGTCCCTGCCTAAGGCAAGGGTGCTGGAATTTGATGATATTTCAACCCAAACCATTTTATGATTTTATGATTCTATGTACCTGTTGTTACTTCTATGATGGAGTTCAACCCATCCATTCTAGAAGGATTCCATACACCATTTAATTCCCAATTAATGTCTAGAAATGCAGCTTAGAGTGAGGTTACCTACCAAGAATTTGCTTTTGATTCTAAGGACTTTTCTAACCAAACCAGATTGCAGCCTCAAGGTCTTTTCTAATTCATGCTGTTGATTTATAGCCTTTGTAGAGATATCAGACATGAATTTTTATAGAGAAATACGCTATAAAATATGCCATTTAATTCCATTTATTGTGTTGGTGTATTCTTTTCTTCTTTTCTTTGAGAGAACAGGCTAAGCATTACAAGAATATATCTTTAATCTTTGTGTCCCCTCTCTCATTTGCTGTCTCATACCATCCCTCCAAATGCTAGGATAACGCTGATTGTGAAACCATAAATTGTGTTCTCTGATACAGTTTTATAACACAAAAAAAAAAAAAAAAACCCAACAAATACAAACAAACAAACAAAAAAACCCAAACAATCCTAAACCAAAACAAACTTTTGGAAACATAGTAAAAGTTGTACTTAAGATAAGCCATTCAGTTCTTTTACACTGGCCACTGGAAAATACAAAATCACTCACTGGTTAGATAGGCTAGGAACAAAGCACTGGTCACATGAATTAAGAGGTACTGAAATGGATGACTTCAGAAAAACTAATTTATATTACAAGAATAACATGGCAAGATCTTCACAGATCTTCCTCTCATTTTGTGCAGTTGGATGATTAATGGATTAGGTATGTTTTTGTGTTTGTGTTCTCTCATGTCTAGATTCCCAATATAGACAAATGCCTTCCTGTTTCACTATCAACACATTTATTCATTTTCTGAAATTAGAAGCAAGTAGAAGGAAGAAAAAATAATTTTTAATTTAAATTATTTATATTTTAAGGATATTTTTCCCTTTACATATTCTTTAGTAAAATAAAACTTTCTTCTCAAAAATAAAACAAAATACACACACTCACAAAGAGATTGTTTTTGGTTTTCTGGCTTTCATTTGAGATATGTTTTTATATGTAGGTTTTATGCTTCTAAACCCTCAGTACAATTTTGCAGTTAAGCAAAATCTTCTAGCCTGCAAGTAACAGCTTGGGAGGAACAACAAAACTGGCATTTGCAGAAATAATGCACATATTCCTTCAATTAGTAATGAGATACTTGTCCTTATCAGGGACACTCTCTTTTGTAAAGCTTCCCTGCCTCCTCATCTGTTTTCACTGCTACAAAGAATGTGTTTGAAATTAAAGAATGATCAAAATCTAACCAGCTGTCAGTTTGCAGATTCTCCAGCCTCTGCATATGTGCTGCCACTCTGCCAAGGCCATGCCTAAATGCCAATTATAACAAGGAGGACATGCATATTGTGTTACATTAGTTGTAACTAATTTTCCCAATTATTTTGGTTAGCAGTATTGATTCTTATATCAAAATGAACAAATTGGATAGGACAAAACACTGGAAGAATCTCTAATTATAAACCCTCTAAAACACACCTTCATCAGGCATAATCATGCCCTTATCATAGCTGTTATGCATTCAAAATCCCAACTGAGGGCAAAATGTGTGTTTTCCTAAGAATTAGTGCCTTATTGTCTACTTCCTTACACCAATTTTAAGCTCTGCAAAGTCTGGGATCTTTTTTTCTCCTGTTTCTCACCATTCAGAACATACAGTGCAGTTTCCAAAGGTACAAATCTCTCCCAGAAATTTTTAAGAAGCTAATGGTATGATTCTTTGGGCTGTCCTGTGCAGGGCCAGGAGCTGGAGTCTGATGATCCTTGTGGATCCTTTCCAACTCAGAATATTCTGTTCTTCTGTGAATACCCAAAATCACAGGGAAAAAAATCCAGAAAATACATATTTATGTTATAACCATCGCAGTGGAATCAGACTGTGGATCTTAGGATGCCTAAGAGTTTTCTTTTCAATCTTTACTTTTTGTAGTGTGCCAGTCCTGGATTGTAAGGTACTTCTGTAAAATCACCTCTGCCTTGAATACCCACTTCTAGCATTGCAATATACAGCTCAAGCATGGCAGCTCAAACTGCTTCCCATTATTGTCTAGATGATATTAGCCTATTTTCCCCTGTTTTTTCTAGGCATTCTGATCATCTGCCAATGTCTTCCAAACAGCATTTTAATAACAGATTAGTGTTTGGAAATGAATTCAAGAGAAATGAGGGTTTTACAGCTAAAAGAAAGGATCTACAGATCTAGACATATAACCAATACAGAAGGACGTACATCTGTTGCAATTAGGTGGAAAAAAACCCCAAAAAAATCTGAGAAAAAAATTATGGTGAAAAATTCAGTTGAAAACCATATATTCCTCTGGTGTCTTTGTATTAGACAATAATTCTTGATTTTTGAGATGAAAAACCACAATAATCATGATATGGATGAGAATTAGAATACTGATTTTATAAATAGGTTTTAAAGGGGAAATTGGGCATCTGGAGTGACTGGGACTAGTTGCAGAGTTATATTTTGCAGACTTTTACATATATCACCATGAAAATTGGTGAAAATCCTGAAAGCTCTTCATTCTTAAAGAGACAAAGATAAACATAGAGACTTTCTTTTAAGTATTTTATTACATATATAAATTTATGTTACCAATAGTTTAAATTAAAAGTAATTCCACATCACATTCAGGACTGGGTCTAAGGAGAGAATTGTCACATTTCATACAAATATCAAAAATATAATTAGTTTCCTAAAACAAAACGTCCTGTGTGTATTAAATTTCTGCCTAAATCCCTCCAAAATACATGGATGCAGTGATAGCCAATGTTTTGCTGTTGCAATTGCTATTTGTCCATATTGGTTTTTACAAGTATACCACAAGATTTTGGTCAACATTTCAATATTGAGGTGTCTGTCAATTAACATCCATGGGAACTGATGACTGGATTACAAGAGAAAATTTATCAGGCAGGGCTTGATTCCAAACTCTTCTTTTTTTACAACTTTCTTTTGGTCAGAAAACAGATTTTGAAACATTAACTATCTTCTTCAATGAGATAAAACTAGAATAAGGAGGTAGAATTCCACCCTTCTTATTATAAAGTTTTGTAATGTTTGTGGAGGATGTCATAATCCAAAGATAGGAGCATTAGTATTACTTAGATACTGAAATTCCAAATATACATGAAGAGCTGCTAAATTCCAGCAGGGAATTGTTTCCTCTAAGTACTTTTCATACATGCATGAGTCTCTGTGCATACTCAGAATGCTCCAACATGAAATACCCTCTATAAATGTAAATTTACACTAATATCTAGACAGTATCCAAGTTATTCCATAAACTACAGAGTGACATGCATAGTAGAGTTATAAATTAATAGCTGTGTATCACAGACAAAGCTCCTTGCATACAAGTAGTTTGTTTTACATAATACGTGTCATTCCAAGGAAGATTTGGTTTGTATGCATAGCTAAGGACCCATATTTGCACATACCTCAAACAGCGACACAGAAACAGATGCATATTGGAAATGACTGAGGAAGTAAGCTATCTACCAGCCCCATTCATTTATACATGAAATGCCTTATTGATTTAAAATGAGGTGAAGAAGCACAATCCTATGGAATAGGCTAGCCTTGTTTTGTAAATCTCCAGCTGATTTTCAAGCAGTTAATTCTGGTGGCTGTAAATGGAAGACAAACTGACAGAAACACTATGTTTTTGATTTGTGAATGCAGAGAAAACTGCATTTAAAAGTTTAAACAAACTTTCTGGAACCAGCTTGCTTTTGCTCTCAAGTCTGTTCCTGCCCTCCAGATCCACCTTACCTTATTTCAGCTACTTGATGGGCCTTTAGAAATGTGCTAACTACATAAATTCATGGGAAAGAAAAGAACACTCTAGAGGGCAGCTTTACTTCCTAAGCCTTAATCCATGACAACAAAATCTGATCTTTCATATGAAAATCTTCGTAATGGTCACAGGATTCTTATTACAGATTTCAGGGAGAGATGAAAATTGGGAGTTATACCCTATTAGATGGCCAGTTGTGTGATGAGACAGCTCACCACCTCATTTTAGCAAGGAATTGCATTGGGCAGGTCAAGGCAAGACCCATGACATGGCTCCAAGGCTTTCCCAGCTGTTTCCCTCCCACGCCTGTGGATTTAGCCGAGACAAATGCCCTTCTCCTTTGTGGCACAACACGTCCCAGGTGATAGGACCAAGCCAGGGACATAAAGTACACGTTGGCCATGCGCAGCCAGCAGTCAGCACTGCCCAGCTGCCACCTGGCTCTCCCGAGGACTGATAAACAAAATAAAAAATTACAATAGCTCACCTCCTCTTTAATCTATTGTCTTTAGGAAAAGGTAACTGCAGTATTAAAATGTCAGGATGGTTGTTGTTATTAACTAGGCCAAAAATAGATCTTTTGAGAATGTGAAAAATGAGGGCAGTAGAATTTAATAGGATCTCTGATGACCTGAAAAAAAAAAGCCCATTTACAGCTCTTTTGCTGTGTATTACAACACGCAAAAATAAAGCTAATTTATCTCCAAAAAAGCAAATTGCTTTATAGTAAATGGCTCATGAGGGTCCAATAAAAACATTAGAGAATCTTTGACATGGTAAATAATTAAAGACTGGTCAAAATCTTGATAGAAACTCCCCATTGCCTGCAAATTACAAGATCTCAAGGGTACTCCTGCAGAAAAGGAAATGTAGAGTAACACAGGAAATGACTCAAGTGCCAGGTCCAATGCAACAGCATTAAATATTAAATATTAAGTAACAGCAAGCCCAAAAAAAAAAAAAAAAAAAAAAAGAACTTTACATCATCATCATCTTATTTGGCTCTGTATCATGGGGATTTATACATCTTAATGGTTCAAGCAATAAATTCAACTAGAAAAACCAACAGTGTAATCTAAAAAAAAAAGTACCTTAATAAGTCATATATATGGAAATAGCCTCTTAAATTGACCAATTAAGTCATAAAAGATAAAATTACATATCATCATTAGGTATTCTATAAGCTACTCTCTAACAAATAATGAACATTTACCCTTTATTTGATTAAATTTTAAAGACAGTAGGCCCACACAGAAATATTTTTGTTCCATTGAACTACAACTCCTAAGAGTGATTTAGATTCCTAAACCCCTATGATGATTTTCATTAAAACCACCTCTGTTTTTCATAGTTCAAGACCTGTGCTGCCCCAGCTTAGTCAAACAAGTCTTTCTCCCAACTGCAAAAGCAAAAGCAAGAATCAAGTCCTTCATATAAAATGCCAATACTGTTCCCCAAATTCCACTTATTTTTTGAGGGTAAGCAATATTTTAAGAGAATAAAAACCCCCAAATCAATGAAAATCATACCATTAAAATATAAGGTAAAATGTATTAGGGAAGAACAGTAACAGATTTTCAAAATGTCATTTAGCCTACATTGTAAATGCAAAATAAGATTTTCATTTATTCCAAAAAATAAAATAAACAGAGTAGAATCAGATCTTCTAGGTTCACCTATATCAAAGTGAAACCTCAAAATAATCTTATGACTCCACCCATTCCAGCCAATGTTTGTTTTCAATTTTTTCAAATTTTCATTAACCATTACACTCATGTTACAACTCTTTACACCCACAAGCGGCTTTATGTAAATTATAAATAAAGCCAATAATTACAAACATTACATTAACCTTATAACTTGGTAGGAGTAGAGGTAATAAACAAGCTTAAACATAAGAAATTTGTGTTGGATACCAAGGGAAAAACAAACATAACTGTGGTTGAATACTGCAATATGTTTCCCAGGGAGGCTGTGGGACGTCTATTATTGGAATTCTTCAGGACTCTATTGGACATAATCTGGACTGGCTATCATGATAGAACTACCCCTGCTTTTAGCTGATGGCTGGATGAATTGATCTCCAGAGGTCCCTTCCAATCTCAATTTTTCCATGATTCTACTATTTTCTTCTGTCTGCATTTTCACTGTCAAGCTTTAAAAAAAAAATTAAAAGAAACCAACCAACCAGAAAAGAACATGTGCTATAATGAGAAAAGAAAACACTTAATGGCAAAATAGTTAAACATCTTCTGCACTCCTGGTAGTGTTAGTTGGTCTAACAATGTCAATACTCCATTAATCAAGCCACAGAAAAATGCACAGCACATAATGTTCATACTTTTAAAACCACCCTTCTTTATGCTGTCAGTTCTCTAAGAAGTCACAGCTCCACAGCAGTGACCCATGGCAATTACCTAGTGAGGGGAACTTGCTTCTGTAAAACTGTTTTTTGGAAAGGATGAAATACAGAGGAAAAAACACTATTGCAACAGATCTGAATTTTGACCACAAATCCCTCTCTTTCTCTTTTTCTAAGAAACTGTACAAGGTCAAGGAGATAATAAAGACGTTATTCAATCATTACCATTTGAAATCGAACAGCATTTGGTAATAAAAGCTTCTGTGCCTTAGCTGATTATATTCAGAGGATTTATACAGAGATTTATACAAATGTGTCTGCTTAACCTGGTAAAATTTCTTTGGCAGTAGATCTAGAAAATGCCAAGGTCTGTCAGATGAAACTTCACATGGTCTTTTGCTACTGTGCTAATACATGGGAGAATTTTGAATATGTATTATGAATCTGTACAGCACAGATATAACAGTTATATTAATTTATGTTTTTTCATGTACTCTAAGAGGAAAAGAAATGTATCAGAAGTGGAACTCAAAGCAAACTTATTTTTTATTTATCTAGGTCCCCAAGAAAATATTTGCACTATGATGAACATTAATTTTAGAAGTACCTTATAAGCTACTGAGGACAGTACAGACTACAGTCTTTTTTTTTTTTTTTGGTTCAAGCACTGTCAAAGAAAGCTTTAAAACCTCCTGTTGTGGGTTTTTTAAAGGATAACCAGGAATTATTAAGTAGAGAGGTATTGAATCAAAAATTCAAGCTGTCCTTTCAATTAGGAATAATGGATTAATTAGAGGCCAAACCATCTGTATTTCTTTGTCAGCAAGAAATTACTGTGTCATGGATTATGGCAGTGTATAACACCTACCAGAATAGTGACATTGTAATGTCACCATACTCATACTTTCATCTCTTTTTTGATGGGTGATCATGTCATTACAAAGGATGTGAAACACAACATCACCATAGATCATCCACATAAATCTATATAACTCATGATAAATTCACGACACTGTTTGTTTTTCAGTAACTTGTCATGCTGAGGGTACAATTGCTCCACTACAACTGAGACAGCTCAATTCCTATTTTAATGTACTACTTGAAATTCTTGCCTCTCTGTAAAACATAGAGGAAAAAAATATACTTTTGACTTGAAACTTACCAAAATTAGAAAACATGCAGAAAATATATACCACAATACCCTTAAAAAAAAAAAAAAGCTAAATCATATGACACAAATACACGTACAGAAACACATTCAAATTCTAGCCAAAAATAATTATTGAGCTATATTGCATTTTTTTCTTGTGAAAAAGATTGCAGAAAAAAGGCTGAATTTTAAACATTTGTATTCAATGATTAATGTTTTCCATCTATGTATACATATTTTTTTTCCTTTTGCTTAAAAGAAAGGTTCAAACCATCATGACTTCTTTACAGGAATAGCCAGGAACAATGTAGATCCGTGTGTAAATTGAATTTTTGTCTTCCTTTTGAGCTCTGCTGAACAAGTACAAAATAAATGTAAATGAGGAAGGAAAGCAGCCAGAGTTCCTTAGAGTTCCACTGGGAATGTAAAGAACATGTTGCTAGTGATATTTCTGCTGTTGTGTTTAGTGCCAACAAATCTCCAAAGAAATTTTTTTTTTCAAAACACCAAACTGTTGCAAACCTCAGTTAATGTGCTCTGCATAATAGTACTTTTAAATTCATACATGGTTCCTTTCTGCTTTCTCAAGCTAAGCACCTAGAGACCCCAAAGCAAGCCAGGGAAAAATAACCACTGCATATATTAGAAAATTCATAACTACAAAGCCCTAGTCTGTAGAATTACTACACTTTTTACTATTCTACTTGACTGTCAGTACAAGGTGTTTTACAAGCATTAAAGCCAACAAGTCAAATGGGTAGACTGATATAATGTTAATATAGAAGTTTTCAGAGCATATTTTGTGTAGTAATGGGATGATAAGAAAATGTATGCAAAAGAAGACAGAAAAGAAGTGTGAGAGAGAGAAGGAAATGGTAAAATGTTGCTAACTTAATCTACCACATATGTAAAGATGTGGTAGATTATCCACAAAATGAAGAAATGTTTTTGCTTTTTTCTTGATGCCTCTCTAACTAACAAACTTAATGCCAAGGTCTGCTGACTTCTCTAGGAGCAGAGCATCTGACGCACAAGGAGCAATAAACTGTAGGACAAGTCTATGGCATGCACACTACTGTTAAGGAAAACAATTCTGACCAAAAAAAAATCCTGCTTCTTAGCAAACTCCCAATGTAGTACCTACATTGATTTTTTTAAGCCTTGACTGTCTCAACCTGTTTCAGTACTGGTTAACTAATTCACAGATCAACTAAGGTTGGAGGAGACTTCCAGACATCATTTAGCTCAACCCTCATACTACAGAAAAAACACATAGAACTGGTTGCACAGGATCATGTGCAGGAAGTTGTTGAGTAGATAAAAGGAGAGACTCCACAACCTCTCTGCACAGCCTGTTCTCAGTCACCCTCAAAGTAAAAAATTCTTTCTTGATATTTCAGTTTTCCTAATTACAGTGGGCACCAAAAACTAAAAGAGCCTGGTTCTATCCTCTTTGCACCCTCCTTTCAAGTTCTTGTGATATTGATCACATTGGCCAGAGCCTTCTCTTCTCCACACTGAACAAGCCCAGGTCTCTTAGCCCTTTGCATTGGAGACGTACTTCACTTCATGGCCCTTCACTGGATGGCCTTCAGTTTGTCCATGTCTCTCTTGTGGTGTGGAGTCCACTGGACACAGCACTCCAAGCGTCACCTCACCAGGGCTGGCAGAGAAGCTGTGGATGCTCAGTCCTTGGAAGTGTTCAAGGCCAGGCTGGATGGGGCCCTAAGCAACCTGGTCTCAGGGGAGGTGCCTCTGTCCATGTCAGGAGAGTTGGTATGAAATTACCTTTAAGGTCTATCGTAGGAAGGGGACCAGGACACCAGATGGCTCATCACAGGTCCAGTTTATTGAAAAAAGCATCAAACACTTATACAGCAAATAATAAGCTTATGAATATTCTGTAAGCCAAGCAATCTATTGGTTAAACTATACCATCAACTCTTCCTCATTCCTTAGGGGTTACATCTCTCTTTTCTCATGTCTCTTTCACTGTTTGTTATCCTACTACAGCTAGGCCCAAGGACACACTATCTAGCAGGTGCAGGACTTGGAATTAGCCACGGCTTTGTACTTTTCCAGTCTGTAGTCAGGTAAATTTCCCAACAAAGGTCCATTCAACCCAAACCATTCTATGATTCTATGGATCTATGATTGTATGATTTTATTATAATGTGTTGGTGAAGGAAGAATACCCTTTTGCTTTTAAACTCTTCAGTTAATTCCTATAAATATAACCATTGAACATATTTTACTTATTCTGTTGTCACATAGTTCGGCTGCTCACTTTCAGAATTCACACTTACAGAGATGACGTGAAAAAGGAATGCAAAAATTAGCTAAATGACAAGAAGCAATAAACCTTGGAAACAAGGTGTAACATCAGTTGGAAACTATACATCTAACAAAAATCCTATACTCTTTTTTCCCTAAATACTCCTAATAACTTTGAAATAACAGTGGGAGTGGCAGTGTCTGTTATAATATACTGGTAAGATAATTTGATTTGCTGCCTTATCAAAGAATAGTCACTTCCATCCTTGATCTACCTAAACCGGCCTTGTCTTGTGAAACCTGCCACAGAACTCTGAGATGGTGTTATTGCCTTGTCTCATAAAACACTGTAAATACCATCATTATTCTTGAATAAGGGAAGGTGAATACAATATCTGATAAAAAAGTACCAAGTGGAAATATAGACAAATATTCTTTAGTGTACGTCTTTTCTACATGTCAATAATAATTCTAGTTTTTTAACCATTATCTAAATTCTTTCTGACAGAAACACATTGAACTAATTATCTTCTGATGCCTTTTTTCTTAATAATTTCAAATTAAGCACAAGAAATACTTCCATTTTTTCATCTAGAAAAGAAGTGACAGCCAAGGAGAACAATATTTATCTAACCTTGACAGTGAAACAAAATAAAAGCATTAGTGCACTAATTGTGCACTAATAATTCATTGTTACGTACTTCCAGACATCAAAATTTTTACTAATTTAAGTAATATGTCACTCTCATATTGAAAAAGGTTGGAAAACTTCAAAAACTTCTCTCAGAGCTTTAATACTTTCATTGCATGAGAAATTTTCAATTTCATAACTAAAAATTGGCTGATTTTGGGTAATTCTTTCTACATGTCTGATTTTATGTAGAAAAAAGAGAAATAAGTAAAAAAGCATACAATGTGATGACTACACCCCATTGTAATAATACTAGTGAGAATGATTAATAAGGCTTTCAGCCTGTATCCTAAAATAATCTCTCAGGAGTGTTATTCTTGTCTTTGCTGATAATACCTGGAGGATAGACTCTTAATTTAATGTGCCTGAATTACATTTCTAGTATAGGAAGCAAAATTGTGTCCACTTAATTCCAAAAGTCTTTAATAGAAGGATGATATGTAAGGCAAGTATATACATACCAGATTTACAAAGAAACACATATTTTAGCAGCTCTTCATATTAATTAAAAAAAAAGCACAAACCTATCCTATGGATGGCAAAATAATTTCTGCATAGGGCTTCTGTTTGGAAGATTGAATGATTTGTTTGGTTGTCTACAGTTAAACATAGTAGAGAGAGATTTGCAATGTATCTCCAGAACTTATTTTAGAAATGAAATCTCTATGTCTATATGTATATCTCATCTTTATATCCACAGATGAGATAATTAGAATTCTGTAGTTGGCTGATTAAATGAGAATATACTATTCTAAATCTTTCTACATTTACACATGATCCATTTAGGTTTTTACACTTCTGTCCATTATGAATTCAGGCAAGTACCAAAGGATTTCATCTCCAGTCATACTGTGTGGATTTAGTTTCATTAAAGAAAGCTAGTTTACTGTTAGACAGAAAGGTATTGTAAATTTTACTTTAACCATTTGGAATGTGTGATCTAACAAAATTAACAAGAAAAAATTTCTCATCCTTGGGGTTGTAAGGTTTACTTGGTGAATCTGCCTTAACAATTGGGGCAGCAGAAGGAGTGGCAGAGTAGGGCAGCAAGAGAGTAAATTTAGTCAGAGTTTTAAAAGCCTCAGGAAAAGGCAGTAGAAATTAGATTTGAGCTGTGATTTGGCACAAATCTATCTAATAGGAATCCACACTAGTGCATTTGTATAAGACTGATGGATTTGATTTAATCTTACCAAAAAAATGAACACTAAGTTACACACACCAGATGAGGCTAAACTCACTTTATCATCAATTGAATGACAGTGAGTCATTTTTATGAAGTTAATCAGCTCATCTAAGGTATAATGAAGACTCTACTAAAGGACCAGCATCCATTTAACAATTGTTTTTCTTTTGCTTTTTCCTTTTTTCCCCTTTTCTTTCTTTTTTAAAGGCAAGAGGACTATCTGAAATTCATATTTCTGCAAATTGAAGATCAAAGCCATGGTGCCATACATGCTGCTACAAGAATGCTCTTGTCTCTACATAATCTCAGAGGAAAATATCCCTGGCTCGATCTACTTCTCAATTACAGAAATGCTCTTTGGGCCTGGTTGAGGGAATACAGAGACCAGGGCAGTTATTGCCTTATCTCGGATTATTTGATTAGCATGTCAGTTGAAAGAGCCACTGGTCAAAATTCTCTAACTTGTTTTTTAGAAGTCCAAATAAAAACCTTTCTGACATTTATTATCTATGACATTTCAATGTTTCCTAAGAAGCACATGGAGATATCTTGAAAAACGTTATGCAAACATCTCTAAGTAGTCTAAGCAGCACAATTCCTCATTTTCTGAGTCTTAGTACTTAATACTTCAACACAGTCCCTGAAATTTCCTTTTTCAGTTTGAAGCAAGAATTAACAGAATATTGACTTGCTATTAGAAGAATGTGGTGCAGTATGTGAGGGACATACAGAAATAACTATTTGCAAATCATAAAAATTACGTGGTAGAGACATTTTTACCAAGCAACTAATATGCCCAGGAGGTCTCTGCATTTTCTTTATGAACTAAAATATAAAGGAATTGTGTAGGTCAAGCACAGAAATGATTAAAAGGCATATATACACAAATCAATAAAACCCATTAAACCAGTCCCTATTTGAATTTTGGCCTGTTTGACATTATTAAGATGAAGCTGGTAATCTATTAATTCCATCAATATTTAATACTCTGAGATTACAAATAAGAGGGAATAATTGTGAGCTAATTAATAGAAATCTTTTCCTTCTGCTAAAAAATATGATGTAATGCAAAATCTGACATAATTTTGCTGTATTTTTATATCAAGAACATAGGGGGTTGTTTACTTAGGTAATATGTGGCCTTTAGGATTAATCGTCTCTGAGTGTGTGGTTCTTGGAATTCATAATAAAAGCTTAAATGCAAATTTAAGTATTTATCTATTTGCAATTTAAATTTAAGAAAGAGGAAAACTACTGATATCACTGCCGGCTATGATAATGTTTCACTGAACACAAGAACAAAACAACTTCCACACTAACAAAAATATTTCTGGAAGGAATAAAACACATTCTCTGGGTTCAACTATAAGAACTTCTAAAATTATGTCCAAGAATTTCTGAGAACACATACTCTTAAAGACCTGCCAATCCTTCTACAGTGTTGCAGTAACTTGGGCAGACATCATAATGTGCTGCAGATATGCCTTTGAAACCAGAGCAAAGGCAAGTTTCAAGGCTTCCAACCTGAAAAGAACTCACCAACTGCTAATTTTTTGTACTGGTTACTCCTAGACAAATTGAGCAAACGCTAGACAAATTTACTCTGAAATTAATTATAGGAATATTGTGATCAGAGCCTTGGAAAACAGTTTTGATGAATTTTTCTGCAGATGTATTAATATTCTTTGTGGATTTAGAACCAGGACATAGATCTATTTTTAATCCTTTACTTTTATTTCATGCCAAAAAATCTTCATTAAAGCATGCTGTGACTAGAGCTAGGTTTTTTATTTTACAATTTCTCATTTCTTAAGCATCAAGTAAATACCAAAATCACTCTAATTAAATCTATCTTTAGTAAGAATCTTCTCCCATGAGCCAGTCTCATAAATCACTGAAATCTTTATATTCTTTATACAGGTAAATAGTATATATATTTGATACCTACAAATATTTTAGGAATTTTGAGCTTCTTAGAATATTGTTCAGCACTGTTTACACAGTGGAATGAAATAATATAAGACTTCCCTATATCAGCTTTTGTAGAAAGAAAACTGATGGTAATGTGTGAGTATAAGAGGGAAAGAAGAAATTTAAGTAATTAAACAGATATGAAAAAATATGCCAGGAAGACTCAGGTTGTAAACTGGAAGCCTTTCTAGAAAGGCATGTGCTTTCACTCTATTTGGAAGATTAATTAATATTTTAAAATGAACTTTTTCACTGAAATGAGTAATGCAAAAATGAGGATAATTAAGAAAAGTTCATTACAAAAGTCTCTAATTAATGACAAAATGTACCTTATCCAAGTGGAAACTCAGTAATTTCTCCTTTTTAACTGTTGCTAAGAATTAGAAATATTTTAAACCATAATTTTCTCAAGTCTTACATCAAAAAATAATTAATAATTTTAAAAGTGTTTTGCTTGTAATAAAATTCTTATCAGAGGTACTTTAAAACCTTACCAAAAAATGTAAGGGCAACTGACCAGAAGAAACATAAAAGTGAAAAATACCTGGTGGGTTCCTTGGAAATGGTATTTAATTGAATCACTGTTTGTTTTTTTTTCATATATCACACAATCAAAAGGCTAATTTTTTGCTTTAGATCTACTTCATTTTTCTTATAGTAGTTTGCCATGTCTACTATACTCTCAGATTGCAATACAGGACTGGCTGCTCTGTGCAAGTTGGGAGACATGCAAATGCACAGCCTTAACTATGTAGAATAGAGTATAAATTATAGACATTGTTTAAGAGCATACTAACAGAATAGAGAAGACTGAGACAGTTTTAGTGGAGTTTCTTTTCTTTCAGTTTTTAACAAACTTATTTTTTCGTTGCTAAAACTAAATCGTGTTAAAGTGACTAAGTCCATCACTAGGCCCCATTTCACCCAATAAGTCAAATCAATGGTGAAATTAATGTAACAAGAGATCTTCAATGGTTTCTTTTTATTTCACTATGTCCATTCCTCTTTGAGTTGCCCAATTTATACATTATTTATGATGTTTTTCCATAGATATGGATGTTAAACTCATTAAAGTGACACATCAAACACTGTTAGAAAATTTTAAGAACTGCCCAGTGAATGGAAAAAACAAATTCTATTCTTTGAAAAATTCTATCTGAAATGGTCATCAAGCAATATGAGTTAAGCAAAGAAAAAATATATTACAAACAGAAAAATATGCCACTTTGAGTTAGAAATAAATGATAGGTACAAGTGTATACTCTACAGAATTTTAATGTTTCATGTTACTCCTGGTGGGTAAGGTCACCAAATCAGAGTGCATTTATTTTCCTGCAGATATGATCATTTCACTCCTCACTTTCTGCCCATCTCTGACATATGTACTTTTAGAACAGATCATCACAAACGTGACTTTACAATATCTTAGCAAAAAATTAGCAATGAGACAAAAGGCATTCATTTCTGTATTCTACCATTTCAGCAAATTTTCATTCTGTGTTTTTTTCTATGTTTTGCATTCTAAAATAATTTTTGAGAAGTTTCTCATTTTTTACTTTTTGAACAGGGTAGGGCTTTAATGGCAAGTAAAAAACAGTTGGAGAATCATCCAGACCAAGCAACTCATTTAAGAGTAGATTCCACAGGGCTTAGAGGAAAACAGCATCTTTAGAGAGAACTTTCAGAAATGCTAAGTTACACTGTCAGGAAATATTTATGAACATGCTCATCTTTTTCTTCTAAAATGGCTGACTCTGTGATCCATTGTTCTTTTTTTAATCACTTTAAAATCAATAGTAAATTTCAATGATGCCACATCCCCTTGCAGATGATAAAATTACATTCTTTTTTTACCTAACTCGCTTAAATCACAGGCTTAGTCAGAATGCCTGTCTTCACATTTCTTCCTGGACAAAATGAGAGCACTATCATTCACGGTGTTATAGGGGGTTTAAATACTATCACTTGCAATTCTGTGCTGGGCAGAGATGATACTCTTAATGGCTGTGTGGCGAGCCATAGCAAACCACCTACAGCTTTACGCTGAGCTAAATTGACACTTGGTGTAGTGCCATGACTGTGACACTCCCTTTGCACAGTTGCACACCATACTAAGGGCAAGAACAGGCCTTGGTGCACACAGCACAGGGTCACACCCCAGTGGACATCAATGGCACAGGAGCAGCTTAACCACTGAGCTCACTGTATTAGCTGTAGGGATGCTAAGATTAAAACATAAAAATCTACACAACCTCCTCACTCCCCCAACACACAACCACAGAAAAATTTCAATCAAAACCAGCTCTGACGGAGTATTTAACAGAATAGGCCTTTCTACTTGAATACCCAACATTAAGGTAGATAAATTCAAAGAAGTAAACTAAACCCACTGCTGAAGTGGTCTCAGTACATAGCACATCTAGCCATGTTGAATACAAGCCAAAATTGCAGGATATGTTCTTCACTATTATAACATTTTCACACTACTGCACTTAATAGGGAAAAGCCTCCCTATCAAAGCAGTCCACTGAGCAAAGCAGTTACCAGTCTCAGTGCTGCATGGAGCTTGATAAACTGCCTCCCACTGCCTTATCATGGAGCAATATATGCATATATCCCATTTTCTGACAGGAGTGAGATTTATTTTTCACACTCTTTTCATTCAGTTTTGGGAAGACATTTAGTCACAGTGCAGTTAAGAAGTTGCTGTCACTGAACAGCTAGCAACAATTTAAACAAAGGCACTATAGAGTTGACTAGTGCATCAAGTCTGGAACAGCAAGAAGTTTCCCCACAGCTACCTACATTCATCAGCTCACACAGCTATGAAGTGTTTATTCATCATTAGAGATGTGACCTCTCCACATCAACCAGCTTGTCTCCCATGTAGAGAAACTGGCACATTTTACTCTTACCTAATTTAGTAATTTTTCCAAATAACAATAAGGTTTTCAACACAGGTTGATGATTACTATTTTAGGGTGACTCGAAAAAGTGTTTTCAAGTGGTAAGAAGACATTTTACATAACAACTGAGAAAAAAAATAGAAACAAAACCACGTAAGTGCATTTTTTAAATATGAAGACTTCAGGTATGATACAGGGAACAAGTAATAACTTCATATTGGCTAAAATTGCTCTGAGTTTAACCTACTGCCATTACTCCAAGGGGAAAGCCTGAGAGAAAAAGGGAGCAATTCCACCCAGGGAGCAAAGGAGAATATTTGCAAGGAAGCAGATTATTTTATGTGTGGCCTTCTAACACAGATAGTTATCATATATAGAATAGCTATGGATATTAGCTGTGGGAAGAAAATCATATCATTGCTGAAAGTTTACAACCTTAAAAAGTTGACTTTTTATTCAAACACAGCAACGAGTTTGTCTTCCTGGATAATTTCTGATGGTGTTTTACATACATTCCATTTTTTATGCTCTGAATTTTTTCAACCCATGGTAGCAATTAGTTTCTCTGATGTTATTTGCAACAAAAATCTTTTGCATTTGAAAGAGCATTTACCATAAAAGTGTGGTCTGTCGTTTGTCAGTTCAATCTTGTGTTGTCATTAAGTATAATTTACCATGCTAGGTAAAGCCAGAAGAGACCACCATACACACTTGGCAACATATAACTTGAAGAGTGCTGAATGGAACTTTTAACCAAAGAAAAGTAAACTCTGGAAGTCTCAAGAACACAGAGAAATTTTGCAAGTATATGTTTGCTACCTAATGCTGGAATTGAGCAGTGAGAAATAAATACAGAAAACACCCTTGCAGGTGTTTTTGGTTATTGCTGTGGTTTTTTTCCCTAACATGTTCCCTAACAGAGTATGGTTTTTTTCTCAGTTATTTACTGCAAAAATTATCAGCAATTTTAGATTTTTCTTCAAGATTTCCTTCTTTCTTAAGATTATTCTTTATAGGTAGGAGGCAACCTTTAAACTAGATTTTGTCAGAAGGTTTGAGCTTGGTATTCCTTACGGTTTAAAGCACCAGGTGCTATTTCTTGGAATAAGGCTGGAGATGAACCAACAATTTGGTTTGCATTCAATCTTGCTCATGTGGTTGTAGGCCAGTAAAGTAGCAAAAATTCCTGAACACATCTAACCTGATAATTTGATAGCATATTGAGAAACTTCTGAGCAGCTCTATGAAAGTAAGCAATAGAGAGCTTGCTATGCTCTGAATGAACACCCGGGGGGATGTAGAACATGTATGAAGGGGAAACAGGGATTAGTGCAGCTCAAAATGACTTTGAAGGCAACCCAGCCTTACTGTCTTACAGTGCAGGTACATGCACACACACACACAAACTCATGTATTCATTTATGTCCACCACAGAATTTCTATTAGAAATCATTTAACTTTTAAAGTCATTTAATTTTGCTTTCCAACTTAAAGCATTATCATATCTGCCAGTCTCCTAGCAGACCTCTTCCAATATTGGTTTAACCTCATTACTGAAAAACTAGTATCTCATTTCAAAGCTGAATTTGTCATAATTTTCAAGGTTTCACTGCCTTTTTATTGCACTCCTATTAGAAAAGGCCAGGTCAATGCTTAAAAAACGTTGTGCTAACCACTAATGACTTTTTGAAATGAAGTTAATAACTTATTATGTATTTGTGATATTGTTACTGCTGCTTGGAAACTCTAAATTATTCTCTATTATGAGCTAACTACTCCTTGTACATGTCTGGCACTGGAAGTAAGAGAAAACAGACTTAGTTGCTTGTTAAGACCAAGTATTGCTCTTTTTATTACTTGCAATCATGAGAAGTGATCATCTAGAAGCACACTTGAAGAAAATGATAATCACTTCATAGAATGAATTACTTTTATCAGCAAACCAATTACAAATATTCCTACAAAAATTATATCACTGTTGCAATGTGTAGTATAACAGCCAAATTCCCTGTAGTATGAATGAAAGTATAAGATTCCTGGGGATGAGGACTTCTGGTGAAGGCCCACACACTGCAGTATTTGGGAAAGTATGACATGGAATATCTGAGAAAAGTCGTAAGAACAATTTTCAACATCTTGCTGGCCAGCAGTAGGAAACCAGCTTTATAAATTGAACATATAAAATTTTAAAAAGTAAAGAACAACCCAGACATGCATACAAGCAGAAGGATTTATCCTAAAAATATTTTCTTAAATCCATACTCTGTCCTTTTTTGTGCCTGGAATTTTTCCCATTCTTAACACTCATGATTATTTAACATTAAATAACATCAGGAATCTGGAAGTAGTAAATATCTTTTTACCTTTCCATTCTTCTTTTGAATTAAACTTAAAGAAATTGCAATATTTAGCAGATAAGTGCTTTGCTCCCTAATTCAACCAAAGATCCAGGAGAGAGAGGATATGGACAGCAATCTGCCTTAGTTTTCAGTGCTGTGGCTGTTTTCTTGCCTTGCACCCTTTGCAAATGCAGTACGTCAGGATGAGCAGCAGAAGGTTTAAGTGTGTTATCTCTCCCATTTTTACTCAGAAGTCTGTGAACGGGAAAGTCCCCAGGCACTAATACTTATCGAGAGCTCTGTCTCCAGGATTTTATGCTCAGCTATCAAAGGTGACAAAGCTGCATGGTATTTCCTATGCTACCATCAGTGCAGGGCCAGGAGTCGGGGGCAGGGTACTGTGGGTAACTGCATAGATTTATCAGTGATAAACACTGGTCATTCATGTGTTCATCACTCATATGACAGAGTAGCAGCTTTTCACATGCTGTCCGCTGAATTGGGAAGGACATTGTCTAAAAAATGGAAGAATAAAAATGAGAAATTGTCCTGGAACTCAGAGTGGTATGCATATTTATATACTTTGGTTAATGAATTTGTGAACCTTAGGCTATGAATTTTAATCCTGTCCATGGCTGCTGTAGTTCTGAAAGTTATATATTGAGCAGGTTTGTGATGTGTTTTGGAAGCTGATAAGTGCAAATGATAGAGAAAATTCCTAAAAGCCCCCAAGCAGCCAGATGGAGAGGGATGGGCACGAAAAAGACAGGAAGCACCTCAGATCCATGCCAGCTGCAGGTCAAAACTATTACAGGACTTGTGTGTTTGCTTGTGCTCTTTTACTTGAGAGCATTTTTGTAAGTCTCCATTCATATTATGTTCTAGCAAACAACTGCTCAGAAAAAGTCCTGCTGATTCTAACTTTGAACACCATAATGAGGGATACAGGGAAAAAAAACCTCTATGTTGAGGCAGTCATTTCTTAGTAGTAAGAGTGTTTTATGTGGAAAGGAATGAATGGTGCATAGAGATGAGTTTTAAGGACAAATGTTTACCCACTCAATGCTATGAACAGTGACCGCAGGGTCTCAGAGGTACTGCCTCTATCTTGTGAACTCTTGCTACTTACATTATACCCATAATTTTATTGATGGCATGAATTATGCAGTCTTACAGAGAAAATGAATCTCACTTTGACCCAATTAACATGCAGAAGGTAATATTACAGAAGTAGATAAATGGGCAGGGGAACAAAAAGGCATACAGAATATGTGTTAGATTAAAATAGAATTAGAACTCTATAAATACTTTTCACTCTATTATGCAACTTTTAGCATATATTTAAATTTGAAACATCTTGTAACAGGCAGCAATAATTATTAAAAAGAATGACAGGAGTCCTATTCTCAAGCTAGCTTTTTCAAGTGTCTTACATCTGCAAACAAAACCCACTATCTTAATTTTTCTATAAATCATGAGATGATAATCTGACCTCATTTTTTTCTGTTATAAAAATACTTCCAAGAGACCTACCTGTCTCATTAAATGGTCAGGGGGCTCTGTTTTAAAGAAAAACCTTTCAGTAATATGCATTTCCAACTTCTCTGAGAATTCAGTGCAATAAAACTTCTTTAACAAGCCTAGACAAAGAAAAGGTTCTCTGCTTTTTCACACACTCTGTTCCTAGAGTCAACCAAAAATAAATAGCCTTTAGTACATGCATAAAAGCCGACTCTAAAGTGATTATGGGGAACCAGGACAAGAGGACCCTGGGAGTATACACCCAGACTAATTCTGATGAACTTAGATTAAATTTAAACTGAGCAGCCCTGTACTTTATGTATTCCTGTAATCAAATCAGATTTTAAAAAGTTACTCTGAATTTCATACTTACAGTTTCCCCCATAGTAAACTATTCTTTTGTAGCATGCTGTCTTTCTCTACAGGAAATCTTTATAGGAGGAAGAAACAGAAAAGAAAAAAATCCCCCCAAAACCCTCCAAAAATCAACATTTTTATTCCAACTGTCAATTCAGTAGTGAGGCAGTCCCTAGGTCAAAAACAACAGCTTAATTCTTCTTCAATTCCATTTTGGCTTGAAGGGTAGTATTACAGATAAGAAAGAACATTTCAATCTTGAGATCTTCTTTTATCTGTTAATTATCAATATTTCATAGAAGTTAGATTTTTGACAATTTAAATGTATAACTGTGAGCTGTACTCCTTGACTACCTTTGCCTTAAACCAGAGTAAGATACATAATTTAGTCCTCATTCTCATGTTCAGAAAAATACATTTTTCTCCATTCAAATATTATTTTCCATATAGCCTAAGCACACTTCTATACATTCATGCTTAAGTACAACCCAAAATAACAGAGTCAGTTTTAAGACAAAAATGATATAAAAATGGGATCAACACAAACTAGAGAGGACATCTCTTCTCTTGGATTCTTTCCCTTACCACTGCAAAATCAATACCACAGTGCAGAACTCTCTTCCAAACACTGCCTGCTGCTAGAAGTGATCCCATGATATGATGACTAAATGGACAAGTAAGTACTGAATTTTAACACAGTCTAGAAGAACAGAAATTGAATGAACTCTCTTCGTGGAGCACCATCAATATCTATTGCTCTGTTGTTAACAGTGCATTCAGGCATCAAACTTACTAGGCTGCCTTGAATTGCATCAGCTGTAGGAATGAACTATTTGCAGTTGTAAACATATTTTAATGAGTGCCACAATGTAAAAACATTTCCAAATGCAGGATGATGTAATCAAATATTATAGTTATGGAGACAGTAAATTGTTAGTTGTACAGATGATCTTATTAAAATAACTTCAAATCCATTTTTTTAAAAATTTTGTTAATTTCAGCTCATATAGCATAAAACTAAACAATGAATAATTATTACTGCACATGAAGTGATTAAAATGTTATCTTATGCATGTGAAAAATGTATGTTATCACATTATATTCAACAATATGTGAAAACAAGAACTGCAGTTAAAAATATTTCTTACAGAAGTTAAATCTACTACATTAATATGGAATAAAGATTTAAAAACCCTAAAGAATCACAAATTAGAATGAAATTTTAAAAAATGAATGCTTTAGAAACCATCAGATATAAGTAAAAAATTAACAGATGAGAGGAACAGCCAATTTTAAATGTGGTGCTGAATGACTGGCAAGAGTTTTCAGGGTATAATGTAATTAAAATAAAATTCTTCTGTAAATATTGACTTTCAGTTTAAATTCCCAAGTAGTTACACACTTTTATGCTATATTAGAATTACTCACTGCTAATGCTTTTAAGTCTTTGCAAGATGTTGTTTGAATGTACGTGCCTAAGCAATGCCTGTGGCAAACACCTGAAGCTTGTTCCTGTGTATCCAATTTTAGGATACAGAATTGTCAGCATATGACATATGTCTCACAAATTTTGAAACGTATTGATGTGTCATACAGAGTTAGGCAAATCTATCTGGAGCAAACTCTACAGATATTTTCTCTAACAGCAGTTGAGAGTAACGAGATATTAGCTATGTGAAACCAGCTGCAGGCTCAGGTACATTAGTTTCACAGATAAATACCTTCTGCCAGATGTTAACATTTAAATCAAAGATTTCAAGATAAAAGAAATAATTCGTAGAAAGAAATCCTATATTTAAATTTCTGACATCCTTCTGAATTTTGCATCAAATTCCTTGCAATTTGTAGCAATAAAAATATAAATATCAATGTTAAAAAATTAAATTACATTAATAGGTGGCGGTTGTAAGGTATTACTACTATTGGAATCACCAAAATACAAACATTTATAATGAAAACTAATATTTACAATGTGGTTGATAGTCCAGCATAAAGAAAAAAGAAATTTCCCTGTCCAAAATCAACAGACTTAGATAACACAATGAAGCTACAAGAAAGAAACCAGATTAAATTAGACTCTCATGTATGCATGCAAACCATACACGTTGACATCCATGGGCACTTTCCATTATCAAATTACTGTGTCAAATATAACTTTATTGTTACTAATCAGACTTTTAAATTTCATCTTGTGATGACACAAACCCAATGAATTTTGGAAGAATTTGGGAAAAGAGTAGCTTAGTAACTGCTGAGATGCAATAATCACGTCTTAATACAAGGACAGCATTTGTCAATATCTTAATCTAAATCTTTACAGTTTCATCACTCAGTGTAGAGCCCCAGAGAAGGTGACTTTAGTTACATTCCCACCCACCCTTAGGTCCCAATATGGACTGAGAAATGCTCCTTAGGCTTTGGCCTTGAAGAATTGCACCTGGACTAAGCCCCTTTCCAGCTTGTCAGAAACACTGTCTATTTCCAGGAAGTAGAAGAGCAGCAGATTTTTTAAAAGAGTAACCTTTAAAACATATTTTTCTTGGCTGAAAAACCCAAATGGAATAATATTTCTGTTGCTGAACCTTCAAAGAAAGTTACCAACTTGAATTGCATCCAGGATAGCATACTACTATGACTAAAATCCACTTTCTTGCAAACTTATAAAAAGTGATCGTAAGTGAGACCCTTTCAAATTATGAGGGGCTGATGAGTACTAAAGACCACTGTCTATTGACCTTATAAACAGTGGTCCAAAGTGAAGTTTTTTTTGAGCTCTCCATTTTCAGAAAATACTTGGCTAATGTGCCTCAAATATCAATAGAGCTGTGAAGCCAAGCAAGAACTTTTAGTAATAACAGACATGAAATTTTGGTAATAACCAAGGACTATTTGGACTAGCAACCTCTGAGAAAGAACAAGTTTTGACTGCAGAAGAGGGGCCAGGTGGAGACAGGCAGCACTTTTCTGTGAGAAAGAACCACAATGCAGTACATCTGAGTGCAGGAATGAATGGCAGAAAGAGGAAATAGACTATAAGGTGAGACTGGGACCTAAACAAGATTTTCCACAAAAAAAGTACCCAGCTCCAAGTCCAGGCATTGACCCTCGGACCCTGGACATCCCATCAGCCACACTGATGCAGCTGGATTGCTGCTTGCCACCTGGGTTGACACTGAAAACAGGATGGGCATCCCCTTAACTGGGTTGGCACTGAGACCAGGATGGGCATCCTGATCATCCGGAGTGATGCTGAAGTGAGGGTTGGTGTACCCGTTTTTACTTTTCTTTTTCCTCTTTCTTGTTCTCCCTTTTTCTCTTTTCCTTTCTTTAATTAATCTCTGCCTTTTTAATGAACCTTTATAATTTCTCTTTTCCCTCCCATCCTGTCCTCTTGATCCAAGACCCACTTCATTGTGCTTAATCACTCTTTTCCCTTTACCCTACACTTTTGTCTGAACCCCACTGCCACGTGCCCACACAGCAGGTCAGGGACTAACATACTAATTTTCATGCCAATTGTATAATTTACCAATAATACTCCATGATTCTTTGCAGACTCTCTCACTTCTGTAATTTTTTTCAACCAATGAGTATTTTTGAATCTTATGGGCTTCCTTCCCTTAAGGGTGGTCATCACACTCAGGAAAATAGTTTTCATAATGATGTTCATCTTCTCCAGCATGCTTCTACATCTTCCTATTTCTGTTTGCAGTTAAGAGTCTTAAAACGATAAGGAAAGTTTTCTTGTTTTTTGTTTTGATTTACCTGAAAGACAGCCAGTGAGTGACAGAAACAGCAAGAGTTTCCATGACAACCACATCCTTGGTCACAAAGGTCTCTCCGTCCCTCTTTGTGCAGTTGTTAGCAACGTTGACGTTTCTTAATTAAAGCTTAGCCTATTGGGAGAAAGACAGATCTCCGTTAGGAAAATTAAAAATATCTCTCAATAATGTGACAAACAATTAAAGAGACAAAGCTTCTCCTAATGCAATTAAAAATCTAGCTCCAAAGGACTCTCTATCCCTCTGACTCAGACTCAGAGGGATCTTGCTCCAGCAGTTAACAATGTTAATAGCTCAAATGTCTGTGGCAGTGCTCTGCATATATGCATATATATGACATGAATATCACTTTAAAACTACATGTGCTTTGAAGCTTTGAATTTCCAAAAAAACAAGATTAGAAGATAGTACACATATCTTTCACAGAAAATATTTTCAAAGCACATGGCCCAACATGTGTTCTTATTTTCCTTAAATTATCTTGATTTCTGATATGAAGTGTTTCAAAAAGCTTATGTGGAAGTGTGGGTTAGATGAGTGGACAGTGAGGTGGAGTGAGACTCGGCTGGAGGGCAGAGATCAGTGTGTTGTGAGCAGTGGTGCAGAGTCTAGTTAGAGCCTGTGGCTCACAGTGCTCCCCATGGATCGGTACTGGGTCCAGTTGTCTTCAGCTTATTAATCAGTGACCCTGGCTGAAGGCAACCCTCAGGAATTTACTGATGATACAGAGCTGGGAGGAGTGGCTGATACCCCAAAGGTCTGTACAGCCCTCCAAAAGGGCCTCAACATGTTGGAGAGATGGGCAGAGAGGAACTGTCTGAAGGTCAACAAGGGCAAATGCAGCGTGTTGCACCCCTAGAGGAATAACCCCAGCACAGGCTGGGATCTGACCTGCTGGAGAACAGCTCTGCGGAGAAGAACCTGGGGGTTCTGTTGTGCAACAAGATGCCCATGAATCAGGAGTGTGTCCTTGTGGCCAAGAAGGCCAGAGGGATCCTGGGGTGCATTAGAAAGAGCCAGCAGGTAGAGGAGGGGTGATACTGCCCCTCTACTCAGCCCTGGTGAGGCACATCTGGAGTGCTGTGTCCAAGTCTGGGCTCCTCAGTACAGGGAAAACAAGCAAGTACTGAAGAGGGTTCATCTGAAGGCAATGAAGATGATGAGGGGTTTGAAGCATCTCTGTTGTGAGGGAAGACTGAGAGTAGTGGCAGAGCACTGGAACAGGCTGCTCAGAGAGGTTGTAGAGTCTCCTTCTCTGGGGATATTCAAGACCCTCCTGGACACAATCCTGTGCAGGTGAATCTGCTTTGGAAGGAGCTTTGAAGTAGGTACCTGCATACTTCCCTTTCAACTCAAACCATTAGGTGATAATTTTCCTGAAAGTAATATGTTGGTATATTTAGTATAAACAATTTTTAAAATGTTTTAGGAAAATCCAGGTGTTTTTACTACTTGCAAACTGGATTGAAATAGATTCCAGATACAACTTAGTGCATGAAGAATCTAAGAATACTTTTGAAAAAATCAGCACTTTTACAAAATATGTTGTTCATACTCATCTCCTACTCTTCCTCATATTTGTGATTCCTATCTATCCCATGACATGAACATAAATTTTAGCTTAGTCTTTGATCAGTCTTCTTAGCTATCACTTTAACAATATCAGCAACTTTACCACATTGGAATCCAAGAAATTTTGCATTCAAATGTCTGAAAAGTCAGAGAAATATGAGAAATTTCAGCTGCTTTTGTATGGAAATATGTTTACTTCTGGTCTTTGACTTGAAAAGCATCAAGTTGCAAACATAATTTTCTATATAAAATTAGTCATATCTATTCAGAAGGATTCTGAGATCCTCTTATTGGAGCCCAAGGAATCTTCAATCAGTAGAGGCTGTGATTTATAACTAAAAGAGCAATGACATGTGACTAAAAGAGCAATGACATAATTATGAGACAAGGGAGAACTTCTTTAGTTCCCCTATCCAACCCCTTTTGGGAATAGGACTCCTTCATATTACAACCAGCTTAGTTACATGCCATATTTGCTGCTTCGGGTGTCCTATTCTCTGTTAGAACCCTGACAGTAAAAGAGCAGAAGCAAAGCTCTACACACTTGCTAAAAATAAAAATATAAATCATAATGTAAAAAGAGGTTCCTGCTGGATTATTACATTTCAACTGTTCTCTGAGCATCTCTAGTTGTAACCAGTTCTGACAGTCTTTCCATCATATATAGAGAGACACACTGTGTGAGCACAAGATGACATCTCTTTATGTTGCTGGCAGTTATTCCTGCAACAATATAAAGGTGTAGCTTGTCAGCTTTCATTTAAACAGCACAGAAGATATGCTTTTTGACACAGATAAAAAAATCCCATTTTGGGTTTTTACTTCCTTTCAGGTAACTCAGACCAGGGAAACTTAATACTGGACATACACATAGGTATAAGCAACCCTGAAAGAAAGCACAGCAATCTGGTAGACGAGTGACTTTCCACATAGAGCTTGTAACTCAGGTAAACCTCCACAGGAAACCTCCTCAATTAATTATTAATGTCTTCTGCCTTTGTTTTTCACTTCAGTGATAATCTGCTTTTCAGTCATTGTGTTCCTTTGGTTAGTGAATTATCTCATTCAGCATTCTTTGTTGGCCAGGCCTTTGGGAAATAAGTATTTTCATTAAAATTTAAATTTTTCCCTCATGGCCATATCCGTTAAAAAGAGTAAAGCAGAGATTTCTCCCCCTGCCCCCAACTATATTACTTTTTCTTCTTATTATTTTCCTAACATCTTTTCAGCTACTTTTAAACCAGTGAAACACAGAAATTATTTTAACTTGGTGATTTTTCTCTAACATCAACAGGGAAACATACACCAAATTTTCAAACATTACAGAGTGAGACTGTTGCTGTTTTTATTACTAGGTATTGCTGTGCCTATTGGATTAGACTGTTAAAATAATAATAATAAAGGTTGTGATTAGTAGAACAAAAAACAGGATGAAGAAAAACTGGAGCCAAACAGTGGTAATATTAAAATAAAAGACAGATTTATACACATTTCTTTTTGTATTCTTGAAAGACAAGATTTTAAATTCCCTCAGAAATTTTGAAACAGAATGGATTTAAACTTTCTGTGAAAAATAAGATTTTTTTAATTAATGTGTCATTGAAAACATCAGAGTTATCACAAGTTGAGTGGGATAAAGAGCCTATAGCTGAACAGCTATAGTAACTTTTATGTGACAACCCTGTGTAACCTGTACCTATCAATATAATACATACTTCAGACCTGTTACACAGGGATATGAAAATGTAAAACCAAAGCACTATAGAGAGATAATCTAATTTAAGTCATGGATGTTGGACACTGGCCTTCCTATTTGGATATTTGTTGTATAAATACATTGGCTGATCTCTGTAGAATAATTGGCAGCAAACAAGCAAAGGCAAAATATGCCACTGCATAGTTTTTAAAAAATCTACATAGAAATCCTGATTATTTTCATAAGGAAAGGATTTTGCATCTCTAACTGTTTTTCTATATTTCTTGTTGCTTGAAGGATAGTTGGCTAAAAATGTACTTGGCATATGGATGAATGAAATGCATACCAACATAGTAGGGTTGTTGAACATCTGGGGTTGGGGAGTACCAATTGTGCAGATGACAAAGACATTGATTCTGCATGTGTAGGGCTGCCACGGGGCATGTGGGATAATGACAAAGGTGCTGTGTAGGAAATGACATGGGCAGGAGGATGAAAATGCTGTATTTAATAAAGATGTGCAGATAGTCAAATTTCTGTTCTAGACTTAATGAAGGGATGTACTCCTGGGTTTACTATCAGTGGTTGCCACCTATCTTTCCAATAACTGAACTCTCACCCTTAGACATGTGCGTGATTGAAGAATTCCTTTATGCTTATAGCATAAAGATCAAAGCTGAACTAAATCCATTAAGAGGAGCATCTTCTTTCTTACTAAAGAAAAAGAAGGGAAAAAAAGGGTCTTATTGCTGAAAAAAACCCAAATTAACATTCTGTTATACTTACAAGAAGAATCTTCCACTTAAAATTGCCTTATTTTAAAAGTAGTTTAAGAGCACATACACCAGCAGTCTTCAGTTGTTCTTGGTTTGAAAATTTTGTTAATTTTCTGTTTTGTTTTGTTTCTTTCCCAACCCTGACTATCACAAAATGAGGAAGACTTTAAATAAAAAAAAAAAAAAAAAACCAAAAAAAACCCCACAAAAGGTGCTGCTTAAAAGGACTTTAAAATAATTTCAGCTGAACATTATCTATTTTTTTCCTCAGTTACAAATTAGGACCTCACAAAAATCCAACTGGCTGGTTTAGAATGGTTTTTTGGCTTCATTCTTCAAGAAAAGAAAATTTAAGCTGTCTAGAATATACTATTTTTACAGATGTCTTTCTCGTAATAGCATGAATTGACAAAGCACTACAGTCAGATTTTTTATTTAGACTCTCTAACATTTCTAGATTTTTTAAATTCTGTCCTGTTGTTATTCTTGTTTCTTTGCAATAAACAGAGTTTCAGTAAATTATTTTTTTCTTAATACCAAGGATATGAATTTTCCCTGAAAGAAATTTGTATAAAATGGGGATCTAAAATACAGATGTATATAATGTGCAGCAAGTAATTTATCTAATGTCTTTTCCAGCACAAAAATTAGAAACAGTTTTCAATTTCCACACAGTACTACCCCAGTCCTTTGTTTTCCCCAGGATTTCTGCCAAATTACTTTTACAATTTATTTTAATTCTGTGTAATAATTGTAGAAAACTTATTAAAGCCCTCACCATTCAGTATGTTTTAATGAATTGCTTTAGCTGGTAGTGACAGGATGGATATTTTCCTGTGGCTCTGACTCCTAGCAGACTTTGCGAATACAGAGTACTAATTCAGTATTGTTAACCCTAATGTGCAAGAGGCTTGAACCAGATCCAGTGAAATCGTGCTTTTTCTAAAGGTAACAATAGCATCTACTATCATTAATATTTGTTTTCTGGCACGTAGGATAAATTTAAATGCAATGCAAGGGTCTGTTCTTTTTAAAATTAAAATACTTTTAAAACAAAGCCTTTAGCATAGATACTGTGACACTGATATCAAAATGATTTCTTCTGTTATCACTAGCTAATTTCCCTTTTCCATCATATGCATATTTATCCGTTTATGTGTAGCGACATGAAAGAGATCATCCTCTCTCAAAGCAGTGGAGCAAATCTTTGTGTCTACAGTGACTATACTTCTCAGAGGAAATGCTGTGACTTGTCACAAAAAATAAAAGTTTTCGCTGTAATATTTTTTCCTATATCAATATATATTAGAAGAATGTTCAAATTATTTCATTTTCCCTTTCCTTTCAAAAAAGGAACATACAAACAGGTAATGAAGAAATAACACCAGCGATATGCAATTCTGATGTTCTAGACAGAGTTGCAAAAGCAGGGACTAAAAAGAATTAGAAACTGAGCCATTCCCACCCATACATCCAAACAGAAAAAGAAGAGCATATGCTGCGCAGAACAAATATACTTGGATTGTTTTAGGTAGTACTATTAGGAAATCCTTTCATCACATTTAGTAAGTGGAGGATGCTGGCATAAGGTGCAATGAAACTGCTAATAATATACCTTACTTAGGGTGACAAAGCTATGAGATCAATAAATGCAACAAGCTAAGTACCAGTGACTAGGCTTTCTGTTAAAAGGCTTGTTATAGTCCTGGAAGAAGACAGAGGTCTGCCTGAAGACAGAGATTAAAATACTTCTGGACTTTAAAGCCTTCTGAGCTGCACCAAACTCTCTCTGCTTCCCAACAAAACCTCTTCTGCAATCAGGGCTTGGAAGATATGAATGGAATTGTTGCAGACAACAATTCAGCCTATCCTCTTCGTTCCCATGAGGATCAGACCTCTAATGCTGAGTCCACGGAGAATTAGAGGCTTTAGAAAACCAAAGACTCTGATATTACAAAGCTCATAATGAATAGAGGAAGTAGCTTGGCTGGAAATTTTTAAAAAGAGCTGGTCTGTAAATATCTCCCTAATGAATAGTTAGATATAAAGTCAGGCCACAATTATTACAGACAGTGGTTATACAGAATATAAATAATCTCAACTGAGTTCATGGCCCTGCTTGCTTTCAATAAAAGTTTTATTTGTTCAGTCCAAAGTCTTTTTGACAATACTGTTTTTATATTGGTATAAGTTTACTAAAACCATATGAAGTTAATATTTGATAAAAGTCATACTATAGACACTTATGCAATGAAATATCACTGAAATTTGTTAGAGGAAAAATGAAAAAGAAATTATATTAAGCTAATGTAAACAGCAAGGCATCTTGTAGGATTGATTACTACCCCAATGAAAGATCATTTATTTGCAAGCTTTAGTAATTGTTCAAACTATTGTAAAGGAAATTTAATAGAGATCAAGACTGAGCAGTTAAATAAAAAAATTTCAGAGTTGTTTATGAACACTCAATTTAAAGCTATTAATATTAAAAGTTTATTCTGCAGTGGAAGCTTTCTTTGTCAGGTTTCTTTTGGTGAGCAACCAAGACTTTCAACATCTAAATTAATTTTTTATAAGGTTTTTTTTTTTTGTGGGTTTTTTTTCTTTTTTTTTTTTCTTTTTTTTTTTTTTTTGTGTTTTGTTGTTGTTTTATTCATGATAGCAATAAATTTTCAAAGATACCAGTTCAGGTCTAGGAAGAAGCAGAGAATGCTATTCTACAAAAGAATCAAATAACTTTTTCTGAAATAATGATCAATCACAATTTCTATAATGGTGAATGAACATCTGAACTGTCACTCTAAAAAACAAACCAAAATATTTGATTGTTAGCGCTGAATAAGTATGTCAAAATACATATTAGTCCATCTAAATTATTCAGATGAATCAAACCTGTTTGGAATGCTGTGCACAACACCCATAAATAAAAACTTAATATTGTACTAATATTGTATTAAATATTGATTATTTTATAGTATTTGAATATATTTGCATATATATATTTAAAATAGAATATTTGTATGTAAGATGCAGAACGTGTCCCTTTCCAACATTTCAACCAGTTGACTGCATTTGCATTGTGTCTAATATTATTTTTTTTTACCAAATCAACCACTAATATGTCTAGAGGAGAGTTACAACATCACTTGACCAAGAACTGGTTTATGCAGAATTATATGAGGGATTGTTCCGTGCTATTTGTTATAGAAACTAGATCCTCTTTGACATTCTTACTGCAAAGCAGACCTAAAATGCCTTTGTGTGCTCAAGTGAAGATGGCAGAAAGAGTCCTCAGCTTCTCTAAACCAGCAGTACTGAGGTGCTCTGTCTGGTAACATTCATATGAATAAAGCTTGAAGAAGCTAGGGTACTGCTCAGGCAGTCAAATGACTTGGGATATACCTTGAAGTATGGGGTGCTGAGAAGAGTTAAAACCATGAACTCCTGTCTACTTTCAGGCATTGGGGCAGCTTCGAGAAGCTGCTCCCACCACAAGGCATGCCCTTGTTCTCTGGTGAATAAAATACCTGTTGGAAGAGGCCTCCTGAGAAGGGAAGGAGTGGAATTAGATCTGTTGTGGATTTTTCCCTCTATTTGCCAATCAGACTGACAGCTTCTAAAATTCAGCTCACATTTCAGAGAACAAGCAGCTGCTGGGGATAAAGCAGGTTAAAAAGCATTGCTCTCTCACTTAGGATTGTAAATGCAACATGGATTCACTCAGCAGCATGATTTTGAGATTTCTTGAAGCCTGGGCTGGAAATAACAAAAATTTTTTCACAAACACTACAGTTAAGCTGTTTGGTTTCTTGTGTGAACTTTATGACCAGTCATTTCTCAAAGTCTCTCAAGCTGTCATTACACACTCTTCAATTTTTCTTATTTTTTGTTTTTAGTTCTGCCAATATTATTAATATCTATCAGGAAAAAAAGAATAAAGAAGAAAATTGTGTATAATTTGACACTTTGGAAATGAAGTCTGTAAGCTCTCTTGTTAGTAAATGAAGAGGAATAGAAAACCAGAAGGAAAATTAATTCAAAGATTTTTGACAGTTATTTTGAAGTGAGATGAACAACCTCATTCTTTTTGCTAACTCTGATGGAAACCTGATTGCAGCAGAAACCTAGACAGCTTAAATTATTCAATTAACTTTCAGATGGCTAAAGCTGAGTGATAACAGTCTTAACTTGTCTGTATATGGAAGTTTCCACCGCATGTGAAAAACTCTACTGGTCATTTAACTCCCAATCTCAGTTGAATGACAATAAAATCACTCTTCATCTATGATAATCTGTTCTTGGTATCTCCCTTTAATTATTCAGGAAATTTATTTAAGCTCTTAATATTAAGAGTAACAGATGCCTCAGAGAAATTGAGAAGTTCAGGGAAAAACTATAGAATTGTAGGTCATGTTCGTAACCTGCTCTTAATATGCACTCTTTGTATTAGTATTTTGATTTTGTATTATTGATTTATTTGCAATGAAAAATCACAAGGAAAAAGGCATATTCTTATGCTATGTTTTTCAGACCCACTTGTTTATTTCCAAATTCCTCTGGGAGATTGTAATATGTGCCAGTGTGATCACATCTGGAAATGTTCTTTCTCTGCCAAGCAAGGGATTAAGGACAATGAGAGGACCAGCAGGACACTGCTGTTATTTTGTCTCTCTGCTGCACTTGGTAGAACCACCTCTAACATATAAAGAGCAGCTTATCTTGACCTTTTTTCTGCAACAGCCAACTACTGTCAAGAGGGAAGATGACTGCAGTTAAAAAAATATTCTTAACTACTACTGCATCTAGCACATCAGCCAGCATAAATGGGCCCAGCATAAGCCTTCCACTTAATGCAGCTGCCAGACTAATGATATTATGCATTTTAATAACATGTAAGAGGATCCTCACTCATTTCTCTACAAGGCTAAAGCCCTGGAGATTGTGTGTACTGCACTGAAGTGGTGGCCACAATTTCTCCATGGACCTGTAAATTCAACTCATCTCTGTGCTCTCTTCCAGACATCAAATCACCAAATCAGCTGCGCCATAACAGCATATTGTGCACCAGGGTGCTTAATACTATGCAGGTAAAGGATCAGTACCCTTTCTGTGCTGAAGATGTGAGATCCTATGCACTTTATGCGGAAGTGCAAGGCAGGGTCCCAAAAACACGTTAAGGAAAAGATCCATCAATACTCTGCTTGGCTCCTACCTCTGGGCTTTATGTGATGCTGTCAGGCTGTCAGAAGGACGCTTGTCTGAGAAGGATGTAGGCTGCATGTGCTGAGTGCAAGAGGCTGTTTCATGTGTAGAGCGGACGGGAGACACAGAGAGGTTTGTGTGCAAAATGAGTGTGTGTGAGCAATCTGTCAGTGCATATGTGGTACAAGTCTGCCTCAATGCCAACCCATAAATTAGAAAAATAGCAGTTGTATTAAAAAAAAGAACTTATCTTGACATGGTATTTATGAGTTCTGAGTTATTACCTGTGTAGTCACTGTTGCAGATTTCACACTAGTTCAGCCCCCAGGTTTAGATAACAAGACCATTTTTAGTCAAATATTCTATTTTATTGTGATCTATAATGAAATAGCTGTAAAGATCCATCTAATCACAGAATCACAGACTCATTTAGGCTGGAAATCCTTTTAGTTCCCAGAGAAGTTGTGGATACTCCACCCCTGGGAATGCTCAAGGCCAGGTTGGGTGGGGCTGTGACCAACCTGGTCAAGAGAGAGGTTCATGGCAGGAAGGTTGGAAATCTTTAGCAACCCTTCCAACCCAAACATTTCTATGACTCTATGTTTCCTTGAAAAGGCCTTCAAGTTGAATACAACCATAAAACTGCCTCTACATCTTCAATTCCAGGGAGGCTAGATATTTCCTAAACTTAAGGGACAGAAGTCACTTTAGACACTTTAGGAAGTCTTAACACTATGTGTATTTAAAAAAAAAAAAACAAACCAGCATGTTTTTTAAACAATACATCTAATTAAATTCAATCTGTTCAGACAGACAAAAATAAAAAAATGCTATTTTTGACTTCAATTGTTGCAATAAACTATCTCATTACAATTAATAGTTGCCTCATCTCATGACAGCAAAGAGTATAATATACAATAAAATGACATTATCTTTGGAACATTTATGTTAGAGGAGCAGATAAAGATGCAGAATTTGAAAATGCATCTCTAAAAACAAAATTAATTAGGAGAAAACACCTAAAACACTCAGTTGTTGTTCTGTACTGATTGTGGTTGTTTAAATGTTAATCATTTTGTTCTTAGCTATTTTCTATTTGGAACAGTAAAACGCATTTTTAAACTGGCATACTGAAGAATATTAATGATGCAACAAATTGATTGGTACTACAGAGATGTATCTGTTTTTTTTACAAGCATATTTAATTGCACATTATTCTTATGTTTCTAATTACAACCAGTACTAAAAGTGTCTAGATGCTTAAGGATGCTTTTTTATATTTAAACATACTTCATTATTATTACTTATATGGCAGATAGTTCACTAAGATATAATGATAGGATATTAAAGTGGATTAGAAATCTCGTTATTAGAACACAGGCTTGTCTGAATAGGAAGAAAAAAAATAAAGTACTCTAAGTGGAATAAGCACCTCTTCATTTTCTTTCACAAATCTCATTTTATTGCAAGCTAAATGTCAGAGACATAAAGACATAACTGCTGGCATGATCCCATCAGGGAGGTTTCTATCTGCTGTTATATGGTATTCAACATTCTTTTTCCACAGATTTTAAGCAAAGCCAGCAAAATTTACTAAAGACTCAAATTTAAACCAAATATATTTTAGCCTATATAGAGATGGATTGTTTATTTTTAAACATAGTAAGATATGAGTGCAGTCAAATAACATTTCTTCTTGTATTTTAACTCAGCATTAGGGCTCACACCAATTATGAAATTGTGCTGTCAGGTTACCCCTCTAAGGGCAGTCACACACTTCATGTTTTGAGTGGCAAATTGAATTTGACATTTAATTTGAAGCCCAGGACACCATAATGTAAAACCTTCTGCAGTATTAGTGATAAAGCATGAGGGCATATCTCCTGTCTAGCTTTTTTAAATAGTCCTCTCCGTGTGACTATTGTCTTCATTATTTTCCATGGAGATTATTTTCCTGATATTTAAAGGAAAATCACAGTAAATATTTAGAATCACAGTAGCTCACAACTAGAGCATTTCAGGTTTCTTCATAGATTCAAATAAGTGATCTAATATAAAATCTACCCATGTATACTGTTCAGACACCTTGCCATTTCTGAGTTTAGAAACAATTAGAGGAAACCTTAGAATAGATCTTAGTAGGTGGTGGTGCCAAAATTTCCTCATTTGTTTATTCTTCAGAAGATAATTTAATTTAACATTGCAAGAAAATGTGCTAATAGTAGTTGCAAGCCCTTTATTGGTGAAAGTTTAATTTCTTGCAGAGATTTCCGTGTAAATTGGCTGCCCTTCCTTTAATACATTTTAGAGTAGTGAAATGCAATATTTTCAAGAAGCAGCCAGAATTTTTCTTTCCTTGACAGAACAGGAAATTTTAGGACAAAAAATTGAGAATGTTACAATCTGAAAGTCCAAAGCCTGGTTTGGTGCACATGCAAATGGAATTTAGCCAGGATTTCTTGGAAGCTACCATTGCATATTACTACCACTCCCCCAACAAAGAAACAAGCAAACATAACGAAACCAAAAATATCCTCCTTCAAAAAAAAAAAAAACAAAAAAAAAAAAACAACAAAACCACCAAAAAACCAAACCAAACTAACCCAAAACCTCATGGATAATTCTTTTTCCCTCTAAGCTTTCATATTGCAACAGCCATGAATTCAACTGTGAGATTACCAGTTCAGAATCAGGCCCAGAGGCTCCAGCCACAGAGTACTACATAGCAAATATCAGATCTCTGTGCTATTCAATATTTGTACACAAATATAACTCACCTAAATAGGAGCATATTTTTGGTTAATTGTCCTGCCCACACAATACACTCAGCATAATGTAAATTTTGCATAAACTGGCACTATCTGATCGACATGAAAGTCAGCAATGATCCAGTTATTTCCCACTTTTTTTCCCTACCATTTCTACCATTTCTACATTCTCTGCCAATTGGATGAGAGGTTTTATTTTAATTTTGTATTGTTGATATGCTAAAGTGGAATTTACTGTCATGAAGATGAACTGCTTTAGCACTACCTACAGAGTGCCAGTATTTCCCTAATTATTTCAATAAGTGGTCAGAGTTCTGTCAGGAGATGTGGAAGTATATGCCCTGAGGTTTTTTCCGTTTTTGGGTTATATTTATGAAATGATTACTTTAAGGCTTTTTTTCTGGGTAGAGAACACCCTCCTTGATTAAAAGAAGACATGAGTCTCTAACTGGTTTCCAGAGAGTATTGTCATTGATTTTGTTGACAGCACTTTAATTGATCTTGCAGTTTTTTTCATTCTATCAGAACATTTCTTGCAAAAAATCTTGTCCTTTTTTTAAATCCAGTTAGTTCCAACTGCTGGAACAGAAATTGTAGGTTGTAGGTTGTGTTCGCTGAGGCAAAAATTTATTTTTAAATTTCTTCTTTATTCCCATTTATGAAGGAAGAGAATTTAGAATTTACAAGCAAGAACACAAACTATGCACAGCCTAAAGTTTACAGTGTGACACTTTCCTCGCTGTAGAAGATGCTTCACTTTGGTAATTTCACACCGTCTGTGAAACACAATCTAAGAACACCAATTCAGCAAAATACAGAGAAATCCAGTGAAGAAACAATGTACCTTGTGCTGTTAGAGCGCTGAAATTCTGCCAGTGCATCATGCAAAAATACAAGCCTGAGGCTACTGGTGCATGCTGGACAAGTGCTGACAAGTCCTAGTAATTACCCAGAGAAGGCTCTGTCGGGACAGAGTTTTCACTCACTCGTTTGACAGGAAGTGAAGTGTCAGGCCCATCACGGCACCTATTTAAGACGATTTTTTGGGTTTTTTTGCTTCTGGAAGATATGTGGAATGATGCCTGCCTTTATTAAAAGTTCAGTCATCCTCTTCCAAGAGACAAGAACCCCTTGGCACAGTCCTGATTATTGGTTATAAGGAAACCAAGCTGGAATTGAGCTTGGAATTGTATGTGTGCTTCTCTTCCCTCCCTGATAATTAGTTGGAATCATAAGTGTTTTAGAATTCAATTTCTAACCTGTGCTGCCAAAGAGGAATAGCAGGATGGCTAATAGATAGAGTGCCACTTATATCTGAAAATGAATGCTGTCTAAGGATGCCTTTTCACCCTCCTGCTCTTCCCTACAGGTTTCATGCACAGCAGCAAAGAAGGAAGATAACAAAAATGTATCTTTTTTGAGAGCTTAGTAAAATAAGCTCTCAAAATTAGTCTGATAATACCTTTTGTTAAATGTGATGTTATATTTTCTATTCTTCTTATCTTGATTGTTCTCTTAGACTCTAATTATAATAGTTTATCCATAAAATTAACATGATTTATCTGTGCACCTTAGTACCGTGACAAGTTCTTACAAATAGGTATCTGAGCAATTGGAAAGAGAAAATAACCCGCAGCACGTTCACTTCTTTTCTTTATGCTATCCATATTATGTCAGAATATTTTAAAATTATTCAAAATAAAAAGAATGAGGATGTCATTAAGTATGATTATGTAGATTACTACTGAAAATGGAGAGGCAAGTATTGTCTGTGTTTTGAATATTTTTTAAGTGTAATTGTATTTTGAAGATTGTTTTTTAAGTGTATTATTTGTAGTCTTTGTATTTACATTTATATGACTACTTGGCCCCATCCAACAATCTACTATAGAATGAAAATTTATATTAATTAATCAATAAATTAGTTCACTAAATATAGTGAATAAATTAATTAATCAGATTTTAAGTCAAACTAAATTAAAAAATTTAACCAGACTTAATCAAGGACAAAGGGACTTTAGAAATTTGATAATCCTTCATAGATAATTATACAGGAAAGAAGTCACATGTTAGCTTGGCCTAATTCCAGTAAATTAAAATACAAAGTCTCTAATTGTAGACCCTTCAACATTGAAAGTATATAATGAATTATAATCTCCCATCTAAGGAAAATCCAAAACTAAAATCACATGAATGAACACTAACCAAATGTGTGGGAAGCATCTTACTTATATCACTATTTTAAATTTCCAGTAAAGAAGACTCATAACACATCCAGCAGTAAAATCTCTAATTTGAAAATATTGCCACTAGTTTTACCATACCTACATTTACACCTTGGAAGTAGTTCAGAAAAATAAACTTCCAGAAGAACAACTAAAAACAATTTCAGTTTCAACTTCATGATTATGAGTGGATGTCTTCTGACAATTTATTCACTAAAGAGAAAGACATTAAGAAATCAAACAAAGTCATTCAAAGTTCTTACAATGTTTATGGAGAGATAAAAAGAGAAAATTAGTTAGTACAAATATTATGGCTGCAAGTGGATATTATCATCTGTTTTGATCTTATTTTCAAAAGATATAGGCTGGGACATATTTTCTGAACCATAGAAAGCTCACCACCTTCAGAAAAGGATGTACTGATATTGTGAGTAAATAAATTTTTATACAATTAATCAATTTAATATAATTATTTATTTCCTCACTAAATTCCTTTTCCCAAACAAACTGGGGTGAAGGGGGGCATTGGATATACAAGAGATGGCAGCAGCTGATGAGAAACTTAGAGACTGATTTCTCCTTGAGAAGACAGAACACGGATGTTCCTTCACATCCATCCTCTATATGTCTAAAAATTTAGTTTGTTTATTACATTATATAGGGGATAGAGGGAAAGGATTTCACCCTTCCCTTAGTGATTTGAGGATTCGCTGAACATATTAGAAGTGCCACAGTTTCAAGGAAGATAAGTTTCAGAGTTGCAGAGGAAGTGGGGGATAAGGAAAACAAAACAAATCTGTGATCTCAGTTTGGTGAAGGGAGGGAATAATGAAGGAAAGGCAATCTAAGGACGAGAGAAGAGGCAATTTACCTTTCCTTAATCATAAGCCTAAGGTTTGAACTAGCTGGCTAAATTTCATTCTTTTTTATTTTAATTTACCAATCTCCTCAGCTGTTCTCTTACAATGTAAATTTTATGTGACCACCAGTGACTGGGATGAATGATTAAAGTCAGATCATGACTTTCTGCCCCCAAGTATTTTCTGTTTTCATAGAACAAGCAGATTAAATTTTACAAGACAGCCACACATCCAAAAATAAATCTGCTGCATCTCCTATTCCTGTGTACACTTTTGTAGCCTGTCTTACCCCTTGTCCTTGTTTGTTGGCCTCTCTAGGCCAATCTTTGCCCTTGATTATTTGCATGCAATACACTAGAAAGTTATGCATTATTTGTTGTCTCACTGTTTACTAGATCTGCTTTTTTCTCTTCCACAAAGAAAGCATAATATTTGGAGAAATCAACCAGATTTATAATGCAGTGTCACAACCAATGTGCCTTATGTGCCATTTTTTATACCTTGGTACGCATAGAGTAGTTTAAAATAATTGAGAATAAATTAAGAAAATCCACAGACCACAAGGGATTTTTGGCACCAGGCTCTCTCTCCTACAGGCAATGCTCATCCCATTCCTCTGCCCGCCCCTTCTTTCTCATGAAGATAAAATCCATGGCTCTTTCACCCTCCACCTTAGCCATTTGGTTTAAAATGATGTGTGTGTGTGTATATATATATATATATATATATATATATATATATTTATATATACACATATACACACACATCATTTTAAACCTTACTTTGTCTTACACACTGACAAACTTAACTTGGTAAGACTTTTTTTAAACCTAAACATTTCAGTTTAATGCCCAGATGTACATCCATGTAATACAGTCTATATAAAATTAGGGTTTTTTAATAGTGTTTAAAAAAAGGGTTTTTTTTTTGTTTGTTTGTTTTTTTTTTTTTTAGTTTTACCTAAATAATTAAGATTACAAAATTCATTTGGCTTTGTTTTTGTTTGTTGGTTTTTGTTTTGTTTTTTTTTTTTTCCAAAATTATAAGGCTTTTATGGATAATAAAGTTGCTGATAAAGTTTTTTTACATGGTATATCAAGAATAGTTTTGAGACTTAAATCTCATTTTAAAGTTAAAAAAAAAAAAAAATTTCTCCAAATTCTATGACAAAAAGATTTTCTGGAAATTACTGTAGTAAAAAAGAATTACTGATATTTAAGCAACGCATTCTACCTACAATCCAGAACAGCAAAAACTGTTTGTTTATTAAAGAACAGATGTGTAAATAAAATATTTTTTCCCCCTGTGTTCAGTTACTCAAACATTTTACTTTTTTTCACAAACAAAGACAAACTTATCACATGGATATGCGAACTTCAAGTATTGGAGACATTGAGACAAACTTTGAAGCAAATTATATATTTGAGCATTTAGCTTTAAATCAGTGCTTTGGCACGTGGAATAAAAAAGTAAACAGCGGAGAGTATGGAAACACAACCATAAGAAGCAAGAAAAGAAGAAATATCTGTATATAAAAGAAAATGCAATTACTTGATTTTAACTGTCATGTCTTTGATAGAGGTTCAACTGCGCAATCACGACTTTCTGCTAAGTAAATTCTATCCTGAGAAATTAAATTAAATTAAGACCTATTTGGCCTTAATGAAAATTAATGACATAGAATGAGTTAAAGAGATTATGTCATTCATCTTGTTTTTTGAGGAACAATTTTGGATACAGAAGGTTGTCCATAAAAAGTCCCTGGACATATTTATAATTCTGTGGGTATATCCTATGACAGCTGTAAACCTGTTATCACTGGCATTAAAAGAACTTTTTATTTTACACCCTCTTTGCAATGTAAAGATGTTTCTATGAAATCCATCAATATTACTGGTCTTATTTTCCCACTTTGAGAATTAAGACAGCCTTTCCAGCTCAGATTTTCTTTGAGCAAGTGTTTTTATGTTGGAGTTGCTGGGATTATAGGCAGCTATAAAAAGATCTGTTTAATAATAAATTAAGTGACCTGCAGATAGAGAAATTAAACTCGCACAAAACTCTCACAAAAAGTCTTATCTTCTTTTTTTTCTTCAGAAAGATCATTATTCAGCTAGTACAAACTTGTGTGTGTGTGCACATATAAATTTCTTTCTTTTAAAATAAAATATTGGTTTAGCTTGTTCACTTGCTGTGAAATGAATCCAACATAATTCAAGTAAAGCTGACAATTTAAAAGCCTCCTCAAAGCAATATAAAGTAATTTAAGCTGCCTTGTTAAAAAATCAACTTAATTTACCCAGTAAAATGTATAATGCAGCTCTAATAATTAGGGAAATCAAGGATATATGCAGTCTAAATTTAATTGGTGACTATGTGGGGATTTGTCCACACTGTGGTCAGGTTTCTTGATCAGTGAGATGATCATCAGAATTTTGAATATTCTTATTCAAACTCACACTATTAACATTTGAACTTCAAGGTATTTAGCCTTTCCAGAAGCTGAACTGTGTTTGCTCTTCCTATAATAAAGCATGAAGAGACTGTAACTACTTAGTGTACTTCCAATTATTTATTTCTTTGTTATGTTTTAGGTTCTATTGATTCTTCCTTAAAAGTAACTATAAAATTACTGGAGATGTTATAAACAAAGGTTAAAATAAGTTTTTCTAAATAAAATTAATTATGACCTAAGTAACTTCATCAATCAATCTAGGTTTATGTAAAAATCACACAAAGATTCTTCTTTAGTAGAGAAAAAGAAGAGAAAAAAGCAATCAAAAAAATCCAGATGACAGCATAGATGAAATATTTTGTTGGGTGCCAGCTCCAAAACTGCTCTTTCCTTCTTACACATCAGATAATCTATTTAGCCATGAATTAGCTGTCATAATAATCTTGAAGAACATATTGCATTGATTATCTTCACTAACACCCAGTGATGACACGCTGCCATTAAAACATGTTTAAAAGGATGTGAGAGTGAGATACAGGGACTAAATTTTTAAACAACCTGAGCCACTCACTCACATCACTATGTCTGAAAGTCTTTTCTATTAAGATTTTCTTTTTATTGGTCAAAAAAACCTCTTGCTTAAAGATGGCCCAGACTTTAAAAAAAATTGTTATTTTTGTTTTCTAGGATGTACTTTTCTTTAGGCAGATTGCTAACTTTCTCACGTCCTTCCTACAAATTCTAAGATTGTCTCAATTTTATCAAATATTCAAGCTTTATTTTTGCTCTCAGTAGGGATTGTTATAGAGAAGCAAAAGACATTACTGTTTTTCTGGCAACTCTGGCCAGATCTTCTCATGCTTAACCAGAAACACGTCTAATTTGGACACCTCCCCTTTTTTATCTATAATGAACTCTTTCTTGACTATTTGAAAATTGATACTGATATACAAACTCTTACTTTGAAAAAGATTTCATAAGCCATGTGCATCAACATGATCAGCTAAAGAGAAATAAATAAGATGAACCATCAAAATGAAATCATAATGTCCTGTCTTGTGTTCTTATTAGCACATTATTTTTTTTTCATAAAAATTGAGAGAAGTCATGCAGCTTTTAAGACAGATTTTGTAGTCCATGCCACTGCTGTTCTGGATTTTTTCCCTCAGCTATTCCTTTAGCAATAAATTATGACAATGAAAATCACATATATGGATGATAAAAGCATGAAAATCTGAACTGAAAACATTGTATTAAGGGAAAATAACACACCTTTCAATGCTATTTTGGACTGCAGTTTTACGTGGGCTTTTGTCACTAAAAATCATAAGGATACCAGCTGCAAACATAGCCTCTGGGAGGAAACAAGCCCCAACATGATGAATCTGGAGCTATTTTGGCTGCCACTATTTAGTCACAGACAGCAAGGGTCGATATAACTCTGCAAACACAGCACCAATTGTGAATAGAGACCTCCACACACCTTCCAGTGCACGGCTTCAAACAGCCACAACAGCAGCCAGCATGAGCTCTGCACCTGCTCTGGGAACCCTTCTGATCCTGCTGCATTGGCTACTTCTTACCAGAAGTGCTGATAATTTTGTCTTCGGTTCACACAACCCCAGGGGACGGCTGAGGTTTAACTTGAGAAAATCCTCTCCGTGTTGGGCTTTACGCCAAAGGACATATTATATATTAGAGGGACAAGAAAAACAATTTATTTGCTGCACAGCAACATCAATATTCTGATTATTCATTCATTTATTTGTTTGTTTGTTTGTTTATTATGATTTATTTATTATTATTTACAAAACCATTTCTGGGAACAAGCACTGAGCAAACACCTCCCTAAATGGACAAGACTAGCACAATGAGCATTTCAGAAGGGCACTCAGGAACATCTTACAGGGTTATACTTTAACTGGAGATCTCTAAAACATTGAAAACTCATTATCACTCAGTGGTCACATTCTTTTCTCTTTGAAGAATCAAAAATAGCTGTATGAATTTTCATTGAGCTATACAAATATTTCTTTGATAGTAAGATTGAGAAGCTACAGTTCAACATCAGTTTAAGAGGAAACTGAAAAACATGAAACAAAAAATATTGCTCAGCAGCCTTGGAAAGGGAACAATAGAAAATCTAGAGAAAATTGCATCTTTGTGATAGGAGATACAAAGCACAGATCCAGAGCCTAAACGTACTCCTTAATCCTTAATTGATGTATTCATCCAAAGAAATTAAATTTTGCTCTGAATGCAGATTGCCAGATGAGGGTAATTTCCAAATGCCAAATGTCTGCTGCAAGTAAAGATGCCAGCTGTAACCAGGACTAGATATTAACTGTAATCATAACTTGGGGCAGATAACATACTGCAAACCATCACTTGCAAAGCTGTCTAAAATGGAAAACTTTATAAAGTAAAAAAGCTAAGTAGTTTGATTTTTTTTTCAAAAATTACTGTATTAATGCATGGGACACTAATATGTGTTGGGATATTTTTTAAATACAGGATCAAATAGATAAATACAGATCCTATGGATATATTCAAAAGAAATCTTAAATAAATAAGATATATGACAAATTGCTGCCTTCAATTTGTTACAGGTCTCTGCAGTTAGTTTCTATTTGATCTATGAATGAACAACAGAGAAGGTGGGAAGCCAGACCAGTCAACATCTCAGTCTGAGAAAAATAAGCTGTTATTAGAGCATTCTGGAGGAATTTAATTGCCTTCAGTCTGATTCTGAGGAGAGAGAACTGAACAGCTATCCTTATATATTACAGAAATTAGTTGCTCTTCAAAGAAGTAGGAACAGATAGATTAACTTTTCATGTATCAGCATTTTTCTGCAGGTTTATGCAAGAAGACAGACAATTTTTTTCTCCTGCCCTAGGTGTTAAAAATGCATCAGCACTTTATAGGAGAGAATATTTTCCTTTTCATAATCAATATGAATACTTGTACACAGACTGAGCTAAAGGCATGAAAGTGCGATTCAGGGAGTAAAAAAAAGGTGTAAAAAGTTGATAGTGCATTTTCATGAACTTTCTTTATCAATCAAGGAAGCCTTACTTACTTAATGTGATCATCATTGTAGACAGATTTCTACAGCAGAACTCACAGACATGAATCTAATGCTGTCTTAAAATTAAGATACTCCAGTTTTCAAAGTAAAATGTGCCAAAAGAATTAAAATTATTTTTAAACAAGCAAGTGAAAATATTAATGCTCTGGGAAAAATGAATGTACAGGACAAGACTTCACACAGGACTAACCATGCATCACTAAAACAAAAGAAGGTGGAGATAGAATATGTTCTAATCAACACTTTTCCAAAGGACTAGATTATATTATCAGAGCACCAGATAAATTGTTATTCAGGATGCAGAAAGAAAAGCCCAAACATGCAATAGTCAGTTTCAAAAAGAATACATTTTTTCATTTTAAAATATAAATAGATTTTTAAAATAAGACTATTATGTAAAATTTTTTTTAAAAATGTGAATTCTAAAATATGTGAATTATAGAGTTTCTAAACCAAAATTCCAGATTGCCTTGGAGGGCACTATTTTCATTTCTAAGAGATAAAGAGTTTGAATGAATGACAGTTGAAATAGAATTTTTCTTGTATTTGTTTTTGAGCCAGTAAGAAATATACCAATAAAATTTCTATCAGCCATAGGAAACAGCCAGATTGTGATGCTGGAAGAATTGATACAATCCTCAGAGCACTGGAGTTCTGTCGAATCTCAGAAAACTTACTGCCAGCCCTGCCTTTTTTTAATAGAGTATGAGAGATTTATAAAGGTATTTGTGAAGAAACTTTCTTTATGAATACAGCTGGCATGGATATATTACTCACAACTGGCAAAACAGCAAAATGGTATTGAAGGTTTGTAGATCAAACTGAAAAAAACTCCAACTAAAAAACCCAAAAATCTGCAAGGTGAAAAGTTTTTATGAAATCTTCTCCAGTACAAATAGGAAAAACCCAGTGGAGATAAAAATAAGGTATTATTTTTAAAATATTATTATTAAAATATTATTATTTTAAAAATAAGGAGAAGGAATTATTTTTATTTTCATTTACAATAATTTTTATTTACATTCACATTTAGATCAATGATGTTTTCATATTACTTTTCCTTAAAGAAAATTAGTTCACAGTTACTGACAGTTTGAAATAAAATCAAAACTTTAGACAATTAAAACCCTTCAGAATGTCATTGTTGAAGGCTATTTTGATAAGGATGTTGTAATGCAAAAAGTTTGGGGCTTTACATATCTTCTCCCAGTTAATCATAAATGGCAGCAAAGCTTGAGCTGGGAAAGGACTCTTAAGCTCATCTCATTCCAACCCTTCTGCCGCGAGCATGGACACCTTCCACTACACCAGGTTGTCAGAGCCCCATCCAACCTGGCCTTGAACGCTTCCAGGGATGGGGCATCCTGTCTGGGCAACCTGTCCCAGTGCTTCACCACTCACAGGAATGAATTTTTCCTGACATCTAGTCTCAAACCAGCCCCTTTCATTTTAAAACCCTTACCTCATGTTCTATCACTACATGCCCTTGTAAAAAGTCCCTCTCCTGTTTTAGCCCTTTAGGTACTGAAAGCTGTTTTAAGGTCGCCCAGAGCCTTCCCCAGGATCAGCAAGCCCAGCTCTCTCAGCCTGTCTTCATAGAAGAGGTGCTGCAGCCTCTTTATCTGTAATCCAGATCACTGTAATCCTCTTGTGGAATCACTCCAACAGGTCTATGTGCTTTTCAGTCTTACTTGACATGTGGAAATCCCCAGAGAGAGTGCTAAGTAGCTGTTTTCTTGTTGTTGAGAGTAAAATGTTATGGAAAAGAAATACTTCTTGGATATTACTAATAAAAATATTCTTTGCCAACAATTATCAGCAGCAAATGTTAAGACTGTGAGTTGTCAAAAGAGATTTTGACAGTGGAGAACTTAGTTTTGGAATGACTGTCAGCTAAAAAGTTCAGTTGAGCAGAAAGTTAAAATTAGTATTTTTAATGTATTTGCAAACTAATAATAATAATTAAAACAAAAATAAAGACCTGTTTGGAGTAAAATTAAATATTTTGTTGCTGCATTCTAAACCAATTTTGATTATTATTTTAATGGTTATTAAATTATTTTAATTATTTTTAAAATATAAAATAATTTTACAAAGATGTAATTTATGTTCCTTCACACTGCTTTTATGTGTCAAAAAAGTCATATTGCTCCCTGAGAAAGGAGTGAATTTAAAATTTCAGGTAGAATGATATCAAAGGCATTTCAAACAATAAAATGAATTGTCAGAATCATAAGTTTGGTGTCATTTGAGATTATTTCAACTATAGGCAATTAAGATGTTTCACAGATGAGGGAACATCAAATCTAAGTACTGGGGCCATGAAGGACTTGGAACCACAGGAAGCTGTAGAGTGCAATTGACAAGCACTTTATGTTACAGCAATGAGCAGGATGCCTGGGGTACAGCAGAAGACTGGCCAGTGGCTGAGTAAGGCCTGTATTATATCCCCGGGGTGTAGATGTTTTTCAGACATGGCCTATCAAGGTGCATAATGTGCACTAAGTGGATTGCAGCCCATGATTAGGGCTTCCCTGTGTGCTTAGCAAAGGAGTAACATGATTATCTAATTTGCAATGCATGATAAGATATGCCACTTTCTAAGGAACATAGGATGTATAAGTATTAATGGATACAAAGAGCATAAACACAAGTCATAATTTGTGCCCATGGACTCCAACTGCTTCAAGGTGAGATCCTACTGTGTGTTAGCTATCACCTGAGTAGATAATTTAATTTACTGCTGTGTTGTATCACTTTGAATAGCAGGAACTGTGGAGCCAACCTCTGAATCTAGGTGAAGTCAGCCTTTGAAAGAAGTGGAATTGGAAAGGCTCTGGATGAATTAGAGGCAGCCAGATGCTGAGAAGTTGCTTTTCTGAATGCTAGTGCTGGGCATTCAAGGCTGTAGTCCCAGCTGTGGTTTAACTACATGCTCGTCCCTCCATGGAATTGTCACCAGAATTGTCAGGTGGTTTTTTTAAACATATATTTGGGATGCTGTGTGATATTGGCTGATATTTTACCTGTGTTCTGCTCCATGCAGACTTTAAAAGTCCTCTGAAACATTTTTATACATTAGGAAAAAGCTGAAGTAAAATATAATTAAAGTCTTCACCCTTTCATTTTCTCTTTTCTTGCCGAGAATGATGAATTGGGTTTTCAAGTGGAAGGTGCATTCTGATACATACATATTTGTATTTTTCAGAAGACATATACAGAGTGACTGTGAATAGCAGTAAAAACAGCTCTGCCAAGAAAATAAAAAGTACTACTGCTTTTCAGCACTTTTATTTTGTACTATCCCTTGGGCAGGCATTCAGATTAAGCCATAATATGTTTTGACTCTACGAAGAATAAAGGCGGAAAATGAAAGATTTCACTGAAATTATAGCAATTCTTTTAGAATATTGAATTAATTTGATGAGGCACCTTGACACCTAATTCTTATGACAAACCAGATAGGTTGCAAATAAATAGCATGTTTTTCTTTTTTTTTCTTTTTTTCTTGTAGATGATTTCAGAGTTCCAGTATAATTTCATGTTTTCCCAGTTTAATATATGGCTAGTAATATTATCTTAAAAAAAATCCCTAGCTGATTCTTCTTCATTTCTCAATCTATTTTCTAAAACTCAAAATGAATGAACTTGAAAATGAGGTAGATCTTTTCTTTCCGTGTACTGTCATCAGGTCCTCTCCTCTGTTAAACTATTTGGAAAAAAGAAAAATGTGTGTATTTCTTTTAATGAGAATAAGGTATGTGCTCATTTCTAAAACTACATGTTCTACTTTAAGGGAGTGAATGCCATGGACTAATACCTTACTAGGTATATATAAATTTTATAATATATATATAAACTTTGCATTTCAGGTTTTAAAAAAGAGAAGTTTCCAAATTATAAAGAATTCAGGAAAAGCAGGTGTTCTTGATATTTCCTATACATGCTGAAAGTTCAGGCAATGGTATGATGAAACAACAAAGAAGCTGGCAAGTCAAAAGCCAGAATATAAATGACCTAAATATTATAGGGTCTGATTTGCAGGTCTTTTGTCTAATGCAATTTTAAAAACCTAAAACAATTGTACTTTCATATTAAAACCTAATCTTTCTATAAAGAAATATTTCTATGGTGTTTTTAAAGGATGTAGGAAAACATAATGAGAAATTAAAGAAGTAATTTATTAATTGTCAAAAAATTACAAAAATTACTACTTTTGTCTTGATATTTTAGGCTTTTAATTGCTTCTCTTATGGATGGTTGTATAGCCTCCCCATAATTTTGCACTTGCAGTTGTGATCTAGTGATAAAGACAAGCAAACCCTGATAGCATTATATTACAGCAAGAACTAGATAAACTAGGGTTGATCTTGAATAAATTCCTCTAGGTCAAAGCAGCCATCCAGTCTGAACTCTGTGGTGTGTGCTGGTAACTCCTTTTTGTCTTGCTACTATTTCATGGTTTGTTTAAGTGTCCAGCTGTAAACATACCTGTAAGATTCTATAATAATTTGCAATACTTCAAACAATAACCTTCTTTGAAGGTTGCACTAGTCATTTTTTTTGCTGCCAGGGTTCCTTTTTTCTACCTTTCCATTTTTCTACAAGTACCAGAGAAGTATGAAGACCTTTATGTTGTGTTAAAAATACTCCCCTTCCATCTAGACTGTGAAAATTTCAGAGATACAATTGATCCAGTTCTTAAATGAGACCCAGTATTGTACTAACTTTCCTCAAACTGGATGAAATTGTATTCTGTACTTGTAATTTGCTGTCCAAAGTGAGACCTCCAAATGAAATTGCTTAGACCAGACAGCAGTCAAAAAATGGATGTGAGATATTTCTTCCTGTAGTTTTCAGACCTCTCTACAATTTAGGGTTATCAATTCTCAATTGCCTTTCTTCAGTAGCTCAGGGAAGGCTGGAGGTGAGCTGGGGCAATAGCGGGGAGGTGAAGCTAATGTGAGGTTGTGCAGAAACACCCTCCTCTTGTAAAGGAACACTGGTGGCTGTGACACTGAAAGCAGTCGCAGCAAAATGGTGTGGCAATAGCTAACTCAAGAAAAGCCCAGTGACTAGAAAGTAGCATTCAATCATGCTCTTTTCTCCAGGGTCTTAGAGAGCAAAATCCATCCTGCAACACAGGGAGTGATCCAGTTTCAAACATTGCTTTTTCCTGAATCTCTGCATTGGAGCAGAGGCGAAATTTCTGTATCTTGGTCTTGCAATAAAGATTTGATCTTTATTACACACCCATCAGACTGCAGTGGGAAGCAAATTACTTTGAGTCCTCCATTATTTTTTGGGAGGTTTATAAATACTAGTATTGTAGGTCTGCTTTAAAAATTAACTATACTAGCAAAGGACTTTGGAGGGGCCATGACCATGAACAATGCTTTCACTCTCATCACTGAGACGTGGAAAGTAATTTGGAAAGTTCTGTAAGTGACTTACATGGCTTGTTGCCTTCAGCATCTGCAAAAGCATTGATAAGAACTATGCCTAAATTAAACTGGCACTGCTGTATTCAAGAGGTTTTTCAAAGTTGCACATGGTTAGCAAGTGTTCTTACAAAGTGGGAGCACAAATGCCTTTCTTCTACATGGGAGGGAATGGAAAACAGTATTCCTTCTCACTTATAACTTCCAGAAAATAACTTCATGCTTGTGATAGGTTCAATATGTAAAACCCTTCTTGCAGTTTACAATTTTGGGAGAGAGAGGGGTACTGGGATAAAAATTAGTGAAAGAGATACAGAGGCTCATTTTCATTGCATCCTGTTTCTATCTTGCATTCTGGTTTTATCTTGTACATAGAAAAATGAATTCTTATATAATTAAACTGCATTGCCAATTTTAACACTACCCTTTGTTATGTCTTAAGATGAATTGAGAGCATAATCATTTATGATGCTTGCTATTTCTTCCTAAGCCAATATTGAACAATCTATCAAACATGAAGTGAAACTTGCTGTCACAGGAAATCACTAAACCAAACATTGTACAGTCAAAACGAAGAATGTCACTTTTACAGACACACATAGAGGCGCATACACATTAAACTGAGCCAGTTCATGCCTTTAAGCTAGAGATCATAAATCCTCCAAACTTTTCACCTTTTAATATGATGTTTATGTAGTTACTAAAGTAGTTTTACTGAGCCATTTTCCATTGATCTTTGCTTGACTTGGCTTGACATTTTTTTATCAATGTTAGGCGGAAATTTTTGCAATGGCTTTAAGGAGTCATGTATATGTCCAGCATCAGCATGGGATGAGTGGCTAACACTTGAGATTGCTCTTCTATCATGTACTTAGGTGACTGCCTGTTAGATGCAAAACCGTGGGTAGAATAATGAGATTACCCTTTTAAAAAGCTACTGTATAGTGATAACAGTAAAATTACCTGAGGAGTCATTTTAAATATTAGACTTCCACATCAGAAACTAATAAAAGGTTAAATTCTCAACATTTTAGTCTTGACTGCCTAAATTTTCTATCACTTACAGTTCTCCAAATCCTTGAATTTAGCACGAAGAAGCCTTTTTTCAAGATTATTTTACTCATCATCAAGAAAAAGCAGCAGCATTTTCCAGCAATACAGCACACTGCAATTTCTGTACATCCAAAAACTTCTTTTTCAAGTACTAAACTACCAGTCTCTTCTCAACCTAATGTTTCTTTAAGTGACTTCACAGTATTAAAACCTAGAATTCAGAGGTTTATTGAAGCAATTTCTTTCAATTTACAAAAGGCTAAACAATTCAGAGTATATTCCATCACTACTAGATTATTAATGCAAATCTATATGATTAGGAGCTACAAATGCTTACTCTTCTGTTGCACTTTACATTCTGGAAAACAGAAAGGCAAAAAGGGAAGGAAATTACTTCACTTGCTTAGTTAATCTAGAAGTTTACTGCCTCTCGCTAAGTCAGTTGTAGGTACTGACCTATTGAAATTAAAAGCCTCGGAAAATGGGTTAATGCTATATATATCAAGTCCTTGTAATACTAAAGCTAAAGAGTAAATCACTGAAACATTTTCAAGAACAAAAATAATTAACCAAACCTCAGAAAATTTAATACTACACTGCTACTTCTTTCATCTCTAAAGATAAAAGAACTGCTACTCTTACACATCTGTCTCCTGCAGACTTCAGTTTTATTTTTACAAGCTGAAATGAAAGTTGACAGTGCTAAATTTACAAGTACACTAATGTATGCATATTACTGCTCTTCTAAGTGTGACTTTGGTCCTTAAATATCTGTAGGTTTTCTAAGAAGTTGACTGGTTTGAAAATCTTCCTACTAGTCAAAACTTATTTTTGAAAGGAATGATGTGTTTTCTCATGATGAACGAACACAATTCAACAGGGAAATGAAAAAAACTTTCTGGTTTTGTGTTTGTTTTTTTTTTTCCCCAAACATCTTTCTGAAAATTGAACTGATTTCCTTTCATAAAATATAGGCTGATAGACAACTTCACCAAAACATTTGATTACTAATAAAGAACAATCACTCACAGCAATTTTTATAATAAGCACCTGAAAGAAAATCCATATTAACATTTTCAGTAACCTGAAAGAAGAGTTACGTTGCATTTGTTTCATAAATGAAAGAAATCAAGTATAATACAAAATTCATGTTATATGCAGTGTTTTAGAATCTGCATACTTGCATTGTGGGAAAGGAAAATTACTGTTAGGACTACAAAGATGACATCAATCTTGACAGCTTTTGGAATCAAGTACCTGCCAAAAAGATCTGCCCACCTACCTGACAGCTTGTTATTTAAATACTTAAAATTAATTTCCTCTCCTTACTCTTGCAGAACAGTGCTTCAGAGAATAAATCTTTTCTTAAATATAGATGACAACTCTAGAAAATAAGGTATACATTCTCTATGAAAAAGGTTCAGGATATCTTTGAGCCACAAACCTAGATCAGTGCTATACGTGGAACACGGGGAAATGTGTGCATTCTTTTACAACCACATGAACATAACCTTTTCAATTACGTACCTGAAAACTAATGCTAAAACAAAGGATCACTAAACTGTTAACTAAGAATTTTAGTTCTATTATTATAGAATTTTCAGTGTTGCAGAACATAGTAAGATAAAGTTTGGTTTCTGCAACACAGAAATTTTACACTCTGCATATGAATAAAACCTTCAAATTAGATAGCAGACATCCTCCTAACAAGAATAAAACAAGTCACTGTTATGAATTACAAAAGAAGCAATATTTAAGGTGACTAATTTCTGTCTGTTAGACCGTGAACACCTCAAAAAGATATATATTACAGGATAAAATATGAGAACTATCATGGTTTAACCCCAGACAGAGGCAAAGTACCACGCACCTGCTTGCTCACTTCCCCATTCACCAAGACGGAATGGAGAAGGGAATGGGAAAAAAAAGCAAACTCCACAGGCTTAGATAAGAACAGAAAATATCAATATTATTATTAATAATACAATGAAATAGGAGATAAAAAAAGAAAGATGGGGAAAAAACCAAAACCCACAAGTGATGTGCAATGCAATTGCTCACCATCTGCTGACCGATGCCCAGCGGGTCCCCCAGCAGTGATGGGCTCCCACCCGCCAGCTTGACCCAGTTTCTATACTGGGCGTGACCTTCTGAGGTATGGAATATCCCTTTGGCCACTTTGGGTCAGCTGTCCCTGCTATACTCTTTCACAGCTTCCTGTGCCCCTCCTCACTGGAAGAACATGAGACACTGAAAACTCCTTGACTCAGGATAAGCACTGCTCAGCAATAATTAAAGCATCGGTGTTATAACATTATTCACATACTAAATTAAAAAAAAACAGATTATTGATCTAACTACTAGGAAGAAAAAATAATTCTATCCCAGTAAAAACCAGGACAGAATCTTGTAATAAATGTTTTAAAATACAGTTAAAACTAAAAGTTCAAGATGTGTCTTTCTTTTATTGCATGATAAAAAGCACTTGGCAACTAATGTTTGGTAAATTGTCATTTTTAAATAGGACAAGTTTTTCTTTAAAACCTAATTCTAAGGCATTTCTCGGATTTTGAATCACTAAAAGAAAGGGGGAAAACCATCACCTTCCTTTTAAATAAATAAAAATATTATTAAAATAAAAGAAAATGATATTGTGCTTGCTAATAAAGACATACTTTGTAGTGAAATCAGTTTTTTCTCAATATGGTTAAAAATGTGATTATTATTATTATTATTATAATTAAGCCTACGATATTATTACTGAGCTAAACTAAAAGTTTACATTGACCAATAATTCCCTTGAGATATGTGGTAGAAGGATAAGCTAAAGAAATGTGTTTTGTCTAGAGATCTGTCTAGAAACACAGCGTCTCTTCTTCTACATGAAATATGACTACACAGACAGGTGATGATAGACAGGAATTTAATCTTTACCAAGCAGAAAACCAGCATGAAGTTATGGCTTCTAGGCTAAGGTCAGTTCATGAGTTTGTGTTTATCTAAATGTACTCACAGTTATATTACAAGTGTGATTACAGGTGTCAACTACACATCTGATATCTGAGAAGGTATTTCTCTTTTACTGGTAGCATAGCTAGCCATGTAGAAACAGTGTTGATAGCTCTGTGGAGCTTAAATTACAATGTTGGAGATCTATGAATGAGCTCAAGGCTCTGCAGGTTATTCTATTGGTTTTATATTTATTTTATTGTATTGGTCTGGTTTTAAAGTTTTCATTTCTAAAATTGTTTTCTCACTACATATGTCAGTGAGATCTATAAAACTGTGGAATATGATTATGAGAAACATCACAACAAGGAAAAATAGTTATGGAAATTGTAATCTTAGCTCTCTGAGTCACTAAATACCAAAACATAAAAAGGAAAACTGTAATCTAGGGTGTCTGACAAGCATACTATACAACATGAACTGATCCTAAAATTCCCTCTCAGGAAGTGTCACATAAGTGTCTCCATATCCAGATGTTAAAGCTTGCCACTTGCCTCACAAACCTATGTTTTATACTGCACACCACATTATGCTATCAATATAAACGTTTGCCACAAAGAAGTTTATTTGCAGAGACAGAGCTTTAGAAGAGAAAGAAACATAAGACAAAATCAATACCAAAACAGAATCAATAAAACAAATTAGATCTGCAGTATTGTTCTTCCTATCCCTGTTTATATTTTACTTACCAAGGCCTTAGTTGCTTTTTGGTTTTTTTTATCTGTAAATTAGGTTTTTTCAATTCCTGAATTGTACTACATGAAGTGCTCTAGAACTCAGATCTAACTGTACGTGGGTATGCAAGACTTGCTGCTTCATTTATGGAAAAAAAATAAAGGAAAGCAAATAAATATTAAATTGCTACAGCATGTAATCTGAAAGTAACTATTTATGTATAACTTTTGGAAACATATTTATCCTGCCAAGGATTTACTAAAGGCTGTGACAAAAGGGGGATATTCTGATCTATTTCCAACACGTTCATGTTGGAACCACTGTGGCTCCTCTGCTTCCATGGGTGTGGTGATTTTGCATTAGTGAAACTAGAGAAAGTCTTCTGCTATGGATTGGATCTAAAAGCTTTTGAATTTAGCTCATATGAAACTGGTGCATTGCTGCTTAACGAAATGCTCAAGCAATGCACTGCCGTTCTTGAACCAGTAGCCGCATGGGCTGGGCAGCAATATGCAGTGATAGGTACCGACATTTCAGAATGCCAGCTGTACAGGATTTACATGGAAAGGGGTTTTTTTTTCAAGGAGGAGAGGAGCTGCAGGCGTGGCTTCTGAGAGAAGATCCTGACTTGTCCGCACATTGAACAGAGAAAGTTCCAGACAACTCCAAGAATGACCCAGCTCTGCCCAACGCTGGTGCCTCTGCAATACTGTATTTGAGAATGGAGATATAAAGTTGTGCAACAGCATTTGGGAGACTGGAGTGAGAATGTGTGAGAGCAAGAGTTTGCAGACCCCAAGGTCATTGCAGAAGGAGGTGCTACAGGCACCAGAGCAGAGATTTCCCTGCAGCCCATGGTGCAATCCGTGGTGAGGCTGCAAATTAAGTAAGTAAAAAAATAAATCCAAGCATATTTTAACTGAGACTTGACAAAACCAGGGCAGAAATTCATGGCATAAAACCCCTAAAAATTAGGTACTATTGTATCACCCAAAAGTTTTATTTCTTTTCTCAAAGAGTAATCAACAGTGGAAACTTCAGAAGGGCATATGAACAGGGCATAAGACCAGAAACCACAGGTCTTTAACCTGGGATAAACAATCAAGGTAATGTTGGTTTTCTGCAAGCAACAAACAGTGCTAATGTTTCCAAGCACTAGACTAGTTGACTAAGGAGAATCTCTAAAATATATTTAATTTGAACATGGCACAGGTGAAAACCAAAATTGATGACACAATGTATCAGAAGAAATAGAATATTCAAAAGTTTAAAAAAAAATTAATAACCACTGATTTCTGAAGTGCTCGTACAAGCTTATACAGGTACCATTAATTGACCTTTTCTAGATGTACCTTTCTAGGTACTTATTCTGTGGTGTCGATATGCCTAGTATCAATGGAAACTTCCATATTTTGTTTTTAAAATATATATAAGGTTTCACTACCCAAAAATTCACTTGCTTTAATGTACATGAAGTCTAAAAGTCTCACTGTCTAGAATAAAATAAATGTATGCTTTTGTCCTGAGTTATCAAAGTAATATGAGAGAAAAGAAAGGAATCATCAGGATTTCTGGCATGGCCTTGCAGGCTAAAATTAATTCTATCAAAAAAACCCCAAATTGACATCACTGAAATCCCTCACATCTCAGGTCTAGATACAAATAGGCATCTAGAGACAGCTCAGCTCAACTCATATTTTCAGTCTAATCCCTCCCAAAAATGATACAGAATTTTAGCGCACTTTTCACGGTCGGATTTAGCTTGCAAACGCTTGGTTAATGTACTTGAAATAGACTTTACATGTAGGAGGCATGTACTTTAAAGTAGCAACGCGTGTATGAAGCTTGAGAAGTGTTACATTGCACTGGCTACATGGAGGAGAAAATAAACTTGTTAGATGTCACGCCACAGTGACCTGTTCCCCACTTGAAGTGATGTGCTTTGAGATCACAAGTTTACCCCTGAGAGAATGATGACTACTTACTTCACTACAATAAATCAGTCCCAAGAGCCAAAGAAACATATGGGTATGAACTTCTCCTACTATCAGCTTGGTCTGCTTACTACCTGCAAAGTTTTTAGCCTGTCCAGCACTAATTTACCAGGACTTGATTTTCAGGCAGAAGTAAGATCTGCTTTCTCTAGAGTGTTTTTACATTTGTATAATGTGTAGCTATTAATCAATATATTGTTTGCGCGCAGGTGTGCAGTCAATTTGGAAATCATATTTAAGGTGATTTTTTAAATAAGTTCTATCCTTATTTGATATAAAAAGGTCAAGATGCATTCACATTCAACAGTTTGTTTTACCATATTTGTTACTCTTTCTTCAGAGCTCTCAGTTATATCTCAGAGGCTCAAAATCTACACAACTTCATCACATGTTACAAGAGTTTTCTCCAGGCTTAACAATATGGTCAGCTTCTGTACCATGTCCATTTGCAATCTTAATTTCCAAACTGAAGGCACTGGAACTGCATAACTATCAACAGAATAATGACATCTCTCCATCTGCCCTTAAACAGAAGGAAAATTATCCTTGAAATGAACCTGTTGAAAGCTTTATACATGTCATCTTTTAAATGGATCTTCAAATTCATTTACACTACATCTGTCAGTGAACAGTTTGCCCACTGCTAGTGCCTGTATCAATATCTAAATGTATCACTAGAAATTGCCTCTCTTTTCTTCAGAAAGTGTGGCTCTGTTTCCATGGGGAAAATACGTTATTTTAACTGAGACATGATAAATTTATATTCCTTCAGGAAAAAAAATGAAACCAAATGTGGCATTTATTTTTTCTTTCTCCTCTTACCACTTGGCTTCCTTACTCACATTTATTTTCTTCCAAAACAAGAATTCTGAATGCAGTTAATTTTCATTTCTATGTTTACCTTTTTTGGACAGTTTGCCTATTGTCACTTCCATAATATTGCCAAACTCACTGTCTGACCATGAGTTTGTTGGCATTCTTATTGTTTCCTACTGTAGTGCTGCAGTCACTGCATCATTTATGATTTCCATGCAGCCCAACTTCAGAGAACAACAAAGTGATACAGCCTGATTATCATTCTCCTCTGAGGCAGTATCAACCTCTGGAAAGAAATGAGGCAAAAAGAAAGGAAACAGATAATGATGGAACAGGTAAATAGCAACTAAATAAGAATATAGTAATTAATAAATAATTTTAAAGTTCTAAATAAAAACCTTGATTTAAGAAACTGTTTATTATTGTTGTTGTATAATATGCAAAAGACAAAGGTCATGAAAATAGAATTTCAATATGTCATCTGATTCTGCTGCTTTTTAAAGGACATTTGGAAATTACAACTTTCTGCATTTAGCTATAACTCAATTTAAATTCTTGTGTTTATATTCATTGCTATGTTAAGCAAACCAGTTTAGGAAAGATGTGAGTAAAAATGAGCTTCATCATATACATTAGGAGCCCTGAATCAAGTCATTCTTTTAGGAAAGTACTAAGGAAGCCTGAGAGGTTGCTCTTAAACATATTTAAAGAGCAACCAACCAGCAAAGAAATATTTCAGTCCAATTTGAAGAGGGCACATAATTTTTCCATTATTATCAATATATAAATTTATATTTAAGGAATGGAATTATTCTGTTGACTCTCGGTATTAGCTATCATTCAGCAAATAGCAGCTGCTATTTGAAATGCCTTCATCAGATATCCTGTTGAGATAGGGCACTCCTGTGTGTCAGGGCTTCATAGAAAGTTAGTGTCCTGCAGGAGACACAGTCTCAGGACTGTTCAAAACACAGTCACTCACAGCTAACAAAAAGGGTATATCAAACAGAGAGGTATCTTTGAATTCTCATTTTCTTTGATATTTATTCATAACACTCAAGATTATGCCTGCCTGTGCAAATTTAGTATACTGACTATTTTCCCAATGAAAGAATCCAAAGTGGCACCCCGTACAACCTGTCTCTGCTTAGGAACATTGAGGTGTGAAAGTGTCTGGAGTTTACATTTATTGCTAAAATATCAGAAGAAGAAAAATTTTTATTCTTTTCTATCTCAATTCAGTTACAAAAACTCAGGGCCATGTTTCCCAGTTTCCAGTTCCTAAAGTGTTTACACACAAAATAGCATACATGATTCCATTCCTCATGTTGAAGTCAGTTTTCAAACACAAAATAATCAGACTGGGCAGAAAGAGAATGGATAGGAGGAATCAATCTCTACCATGATTGGCAAACCTGCATTCCAGTCTATTCCTTTTCTATGATATTGCTTCAGGGTTGAACTCAATGGATGTTAAGTACAAAAATGTTGTAGTAATCTGCAGCGAAGCAATGGGGAATTAAGTCTTCTCACTGCCAAAAGGTATAACAAAAGCTATTCCATTCAGCTCTGCATTTATTGTCAGAATGGGAGTATACCAAGATGTTAATAGAGCAGTAACCTATCCTGAGCTGCCATGAATGACGTTTGTCTGAGGAGAAAGGAGGAATATTGCAGCATAAAAATAAACAAAAACATCCATGTATTTAAAAGATGCCACTATGGTCTTGAAGGCTGTTTTGGAAAGGATTGTGGCCTTGAGCTCTGGAACATTTGGTGCATACATAGCAACCAGGTCTTTGATGATGTTTCAGGACACAGAAATCCTTCTTAAATAATTTTCTATATCTTTACTTTAGCAAAGATAAATGCTAAAGTAACATCAGAGTGAAGTATGTGATGCCTCTTCATTTCTTACAAGCTTTCTGACCTGCTCTTCAATATAAGCACCTAAATTTTTGTTCATATCCTGTAAGCCCCACATAGGAACTAGAGCAGGCAGTCTGTTCTCAAAGTACAGATCAGTCTGCTTTTTCTCTCTTCTCTCAGATTATATAGCTAAAATAAAGCTTCCTAAGGATGAATTCATTTTCATGATTTTCCAATACCAATCCAGGTATTTCTTTAATTTCTTTGTAATATATTTACTTTTCACAAAAAGCAATGGTGCATATTAAAGTCTTTTTCCTAGCATTCCTTACAAGAAACCAGCTATGTTATATGCATTCTATCAACCATTTGACATGGTAGAACATGTATTTCACATTGTACTACCAAAAAATGAAAACTGTTTCAGCGCTGCAATTTTTAGCACTTCTCTTTTGTAAACTTATAGGCTACTACTTTTTGTGAAAATTCAGTGAATTTTATTGCCTCTATTACCTTTAATACAAACTAATTCATGTCCCTTTGTACAGACATTTAGCCAAACTGCTGAAGTTTTTGTACAATGAATAAATGGATATTGGAATATTTTTGGACAGAGAAAATTGGGTGGCAGTTTTTGTTTTGTTTTGTCAGGTTTTCTCCCCCTTTGCTTTTCTTTATTTTTGTGACGAAATGCAATTACTTTTATCCTACACTATAAATTACAATAAAAGTTTTGGATATAAAAAAGGTTTTACATTATCCTTATAGACCCTGTTTTAAAGGCAATAACATTTTTAGCTCATTAATTTTCCAATAAAAGCAGAAATTATTTTAAAAATTTTAAAAGAATTGGCACTGGCTTGCTACCCAGTCTCATTTACTGCTTTAATTTCTGGCTTTAAATCTTGTTTTTCCATCTGTTTCATGCTCATGCAAGGCTCAGTCATTCTCAAAGGTTCTATCCTGTGACCCACTGATCTTAGTTTTCCCTTTTGTCCTGACTTCCATGAATTGGATCATTATAATCTCTCTTTCTAGAGACAGAAGGTTGCATGACCCACACTTAGAGATCAGCAGAAGAGAAAATGAGCCTAGTGTGTAAAAGAGATTATTAGTCCTGCTGTTGGATTCTGTAGTTGGTAACATGCTCCCTTCTGTCCTCAGAGCTTTACTGTACTTTTGCTAGTTTACAAGGTGATAAACCACTTTTGCCTGAAAATCTGTCCTTCAACCATCACTGCTCAAAAACTGTGTGTCTTCCCTGTCTGCCATTCTGGTACACTGCTTTACAAATCATACATTTTCATGGTAAAGTTAAAAGCTAATCCCTCCAGACAGGAATAAATTTGTGCAGTGGAGGATGCAGCAACAGCCAAGGAGTTCTCTGCACAGGGGGCCAAATCCAGTCAAGAGCTCCATCAAATTATCTCCATCTGGAAGTGTGTGAAAAATCCTGGTGAAATAATAGACTAAGCTGAGTTTTAGGAGAGCAGATGCTGGACAACCACATGGTGTCATAACCCATAATGATATGAGAAAATCTGTCACTGCAGTTCAGGGAAATCTCTCCCATGCACTAACATTTTGCTTTTTCCAGTCTCTGCCTAATTTTCCTTTATCCAATTCTCCTTGAGTTCTAAATTTTTTTCCTCTACCCTACAGTCTTTCCCACTTCTCTTTCTCTAATCCTTGTCACAGGGTATCTTCTATTGTCCTAAAAGACCATCTATTATCCTACATGTAAGGGGGCTTATTCAGCTTTACTTTGTTGTACTTATAGCCAGCTGATATCCAGACATATCCAGGCTATAAATAATTCTCTTAATATTTTTCAAGTGCTAATTACTGTACCATATTCTTTATTAAAAAAAAAAAGTTTGTTTTCTTAGATGCATTGCAGATATATTTAATGGAAAACATACCTTCTTCCACTTAAACAGGCATCCGTTGGCACCTGTTTACTCATCAACAAGTTGCCAAAACTGTTTGTGGATGCCTTGTGAGAAGGTTTACAATCTACTTTTGCATATCCAAAGTCAGTATTGTCACTTACAGTATTTCATTAGCAAGTTCTTCCAAGATGATAATTTGATTTGATTAATTATGAAGGCTAAGAATTTTAGGAACCCCCTGGTGAGCAGTAGCAGTCCATGGGAATAACAGTGACTGTCAATGAGGGGAGGAGACTGCCCAGAAGACAATGCTTGTTATCGAGTCTGTTGGTAATAAACGCTGCTAGTAATGCTGAAACAAACACTTCCTGAATAATTTCAGTTCCTTGCATCTCTTCCCAGTATTAGGAATGAGTTTCCACTTTTTATCTTGTTAGAATAAAGAAGGGCTTACTTTCCCATTAAATTTTACTCAGACTAGTCTGACACCAGGAATGGTAATCCTGAAGCACTGAAGAAACTGACTGCTAGGTTACTCTTGGTGTTTCATGTACTTGACTCAGGCTGTCAGGACAGACAAAAAGGGAGACCCTCCATCAAAGTGAAGCCACAAAGATGAGGTTTCAGCATATTTCTTCTTCCGTGGGAAATATTAGTAAGATAGACACCTACCAAATTTGAATAGAGAAAAAAAATCTTGCTGAGAGATTCTCTCTTGCTGAGAGAAGGCTAGTAAAAGATATGAAGGTGTCATCCACATAAATTTTTGAAAGAAAACATCTCATTAACCTTCTTTAAAAATCAGACATCTTGTCTTTGATACAATTATAAAACAATTACAAGTATTAATAAAATGGGAAATTTTCCACTTAAATGAAGATGTGCCCTGTGGTCAGTCTAAGGACACCACACAGCATGGGCTAGTCCTTTCCTTTCAAAGAATGATGGAGGCTTCAGTTTATATGAAAGGAAGAGTCTTGCAACTAAACTAGCATAATTGTAGTATCCAGTAATATTTTTTCTTTAAACCATAAATTTTAATGAATATGTAAACTAACATAAAGCTTGCAGTATGCACTGAATGCAAAATTACCTATTTTCAGTTAAATCCAAGTTGTAAACAAGAGAATATCTATTCAAATTAGAAGGGATTCTTTATTAAAAAATAAATCTGAAATTGCACTAATTACCATGATTTCCTTCAAGCCCACCTTTCAAATCTAATTTGGATTTTTACAACCTAGATTAAAGCTTTATAGTCTCCAGTACAAAAATGAGAAAGACTTGGTGAAATGTACTGAGAAGCCCATACCAAATTACAACGTGCTTTGCAATATTCATCTTGAAGTTCTGCAAAAAGAACACAAGTTATCAGTTTGTTTTTCGCTGTTCAGTGATACTAGTAGACTAGTAAACAGCTTAATGATAAGCAGAATATTTATATTTATCTATATATCATCTATATCTATATCATCTATATATCTAACCTATATCTATCTATATCTATGTCACTTTCTGTATTAGACAAAACCTATTTTCATAATCTAATTTTCAGCTGAAAAAAGCAGATGAGATATACTGATTACAATTGCAAGTTACTGCCTACTTTAGAAGTACAACTTCACTTACTCATATGGAATACCAGTTCCTAAATAAACAAAGAAACAGACCTGAAGGTAATTTGTCAAAATCAAGAAAAATTGCTTTGTGTATAGCAAGTGCCTCAAAAAAGATCTGAAGTTTATTTTCTGAAAATAGCTAAGTATTGCTATCTCTAGACTACCTCTTTGTTTGTTTTCGGTTTTTTGTTGGTTTTTCTTAAGGGTTAGATAATGTTGCTGCATTTTTTTTCCTTTTCAAGCTTGAAGTTGCAATTTTATTGATTTTTGTGTCTTTCTATTTAATACAAGAATCAAGCAACTGCTATTCCATGCAATATATTTCAATAATGAAAACATCCACTCCTGATGAATAGTACAATCATAGAATCATTGAGTATTTTAAGCTGGGAAAGCTCTCTAAGATCATAACATTGAACTCTGAATTAAGGACGACCCTATTCACTATTAAACTGCATCCCCAAGCACCACATCCACACATTTTTGAAACAGTTTCAGGGATGTTGACTTCACTACCTCCCTGGGAATCCTGTTCCAGTGCCTGATCAACCTTAGAGTGAAGAATTTTTACCTAATATCCAAACTAAACCTTCCCTGGCACAGCTTGAGGCTGTTTCCTCCTGTCACTTGTTACATGGGAGAAGGGACAAATCCCACCTGGCTGCACGCTCCTGTCAGGCAGCTGCAGAGAGTGCTGAGGGCCCCCTGAGCCTCCTTTTCTCCAGGCTGAACACCCCCAGCTCCCTCAGCTGCCCCTCACAGCACTTGTGCTCCAGAGCCTTCCCCAGCTCCGCTGCCCTTCCCTGGACACGCTTCGGCCCCTCAGTGTTTTAGTTGTAAAGATGGGCTCAAAACTGGAGTACAAGACCAAATCTACGGCTCACAATTTTAGCAAGCAGATACTTGTATCTGCTTCCTAAACGCTTGTATCCTTATCTCAAGTTGTTTCTCTCTTTTTTGGACAAAGGCTTGGCAGATGGACAACTACCCCATATCTTTTGCTTCCAAAATACTTCTCAAGCTTCTTAAATAACCTTTACTGTTACTGAAAACATGGCAGTTACTGAAAACATGGCAAAAGTTAGGTTTTTGTGGGGCTGAAAGGACTAATCCCTTTCATCCATTCCTCCAGTGTGTCTTATCTTATTCACAACTTTCTATCTCAGAATAAAATGATTTCATTCAGACTTTTTTACACTTAGTATCTTTAGTACTCCTAAATGCTAGCAATATGAATATAAACAGGAAAAAAATCTGATCAATTCAAGTTTTCCAATAGCTATCTTTGTACCAAACTAACTTCCTGGTGTAGGAACTTTTACAAGAGGGTTGGAGAGAAATTAATTTCAGCAAACTCTGATTTTCCTCTCTCCTCCTTGGTATATTAAGTCTAGTTGTCTAGAACATCAGACATTTTGGCTATTAAAATGTCTTGCTTCCTGACTCCTGTCTTTCCTAATGAACTGTCAAGTCATCTGTTCTGCCCATGGTTATGATTTACTAACCATAACTGATAGTGATATTTTATGACATGCATTTTTCTAATTTGGATGCCATTTCCATGTAGCAATTTTACAAGGGTGAACCTTATGCTATTGGTAGATCAACAAAAAATTTTAATACTATCAAATCAAATTTTGAAATCTGTTTGAAAAATCAGCATTTCATAAAAAAAAACAACAAAGAAACAAAAAAACAAAGAAACAAAGAAACAAAAAAACCTAAGCTTCTCCTGTGACCTTATACAAGAATATTCACAATTGAAATTTTCTGCTAAAAAAATATGACCTGTCACATTACATAAATTTCCAAAGAAGAAAGCCAATATCAAAGAATTAGATGTCTATTGGAACTAAGAATGCAGTTGAAATCTCTTTACTCTTGTACAGTGATCTTGTACAGTAATCTTGTACAGTAATCAGTTGTAAACAGCAAGTGAGCTCTCACATTAAAGAGCACATTTTTAATATCATTATTTCTTCTGTACCAGACTAGCTCATATATAATTAAAAGTATGATTTGATAATAAAATCTGTTCTGAAATTCCTTCAAATAAATTAAAATGTCTTTTTTCACTCTTGACATGTAGGATTAGATATTGAGATAAGATTTGAATACTTTATAGTCTTGTTAAATTAGAAGCCTACTTTTCTGGATTTTACTTGTATTCTTAAAGTTTTTAGCCAATATCAAAATTAAATGTATGAAGGAGAGACACAACAGCTCTTTGTCAAACACAGTGTATGAACCAGAGACTATAAATATATGCATTTGTGTGTGTATGTGTGTGTGTGTGTTTGGACAAGTGCAAGAGTGTGTGTGAGAGAGAAAAATAGATAATCCTTCTTCATTATGCTGAAATGCAGAAGTATCAACTAAAAGTCATGGCAAGCAGGCATTAACATGCATTCAGCTATTCCAAGCTTAGACTTTTTACACAAACCAGATCAATGCACTGGGAGCATAATACTTCAGAGATGGCATTATTTAAAACTTTTAAAACAGGTTGATGATTAATCAAATTTTATTGCCAACAAAAAGTAAAAGTCTTATTTGGATATGACCTTTTTATCTTTCTAGCATGTTGAGGTCCCCAACAACAAGGATGACTCCCAAATATTATGCTAATAGTATTTTTTTCCTTTAATTTTGAATATATTTTACATTGTATCAACCCAGACTATGGAAGAAAAATTGAATTACTATCTATCCTCACGCTGATGACATAGCAAAGATCTATTACATCTGCCAACAGAAGCCTTTCTCTTATAGTTAAATATATGATGATCCAGCACTTAGAAATGTTAGGACTTCCTAGTCTCAGCACTTTGATCAGCATGAAGATGGTATCATCCTGTTTCCACAGAGTTATAAAAACCTGCAAATGACCAGCACCTGTAGCAAAATAATTTCTGCACAATAAATATAAACGGCATCTGCTGCTCAGAATACTTTAGCCTTATAGCTGGAATTGGAAAGGCATATTCTAAGCAAAACTGCTGCTGAGATAGCATATTTTAGAGGCTTGTGGGAAATTAGGGGTCTATCAATGACATGCATCATCACTTCAAATGAACTGTGGAATCCAATAAAATAAGTGTTCAGATTCCACATACTTGCAAGTGGGCACAAGAAGGTTTAATTTCTCTTGATTTCATGCAAGGGTTTTTTCATTATGATACCAATTTTGGCACTTCTGAAATTGAAAAACTAAATAAATAGGCTAAACCTTAAAACAGCTTGGTAGGAGGGGGACATGGCTTAGAAGGACTGAGGATTATGCCTGACATATTGCTTGAATAATGAAGTTCTATTTCCATGGTAGAACTACTGTCACACTCTGTCAAGCTTAGCCAAGTTGCAGAATCTATGCTAATGTATAAGAAAGGATGCAGGGCAAAATCAAAGGGCTCTGATCAATGTCCTCTTGTAGGGGTGTTTTAACAAATCACTGCACCAAAGAGAATGTCCTGCCTAATGCCAGAAGCTTTCAGTTTTTTAAGAGAGAACAGCATATTCTAGTCTAACCAAACCACAAAAACCCTATCTTTTCATTAGGAGTTTAAATTATTGCTTCAGAACACAAACTAAAAATGCTAGAGCATATTTCCTTTTCATCACCTCCTCCACAGGGGCAGTAAACTTTGCTTCAAAAAAGGCTGGGGGAGCTGGAGATAGATGTGTCACATCAGCCTAGCAAGATTCACTAGAGGACGTGCATCAAAACCCAAAGCATTTGGTTTTACAAGGGTGGCCAGCACTGATAAGGAGAAAGAAAGGAAATAATTTTTTTAATCTACTTAGCAAAGATGGCAAAAAATGTACACTGTTTTCTGGATGACGAAGATACAGACCAATGTGCCAGTACTTCTGAAAAAAAGCCCAAACCAAAAGTCACTTTGGAGTCTGAGAAATTATCACATTTCACTTTCATGAGATGTATTTTCCATAGAATACATTTTGTCCTTATAGGTATTGTGTACTTTGGCACCACTCCTGAAATGTACTTCACATCCCTGCATATATATTTATCTACTAAGTTTTCAATAATTCAATGTTAGAAAACATTTAAATGATTTGTTAATTTAGGCATTCATCATGTAATTTTTCCTAATATTGATGTAATTCTGCGGCTACTGAACTATAAAAAAAATCCATGTATTTTATAAACACTTGTTTCTCTTCTATTAAGTTAGTCCTGCTGAAGGCCAGTTATAATTTCTAGATTACTTATTTTCCTCATAAAAAATGAACATAATTCATTTCTTCTTTTCTATCATCCTCATAGAGAAATATGTAGACTGAACAGTTTTGCCAAAGAAATCTTACAAAAGAAGCTTCAGAATAAATCCTGGCTGTATTGAAGTGAAATACATAAACTAAATGTGGTCCTTAACTTTTGGCATATATATATTTGTCATCGGAATCTAGCAGATAATCAAATACCTTATAAATATCTCTCTTCAAACAGTATTCTTTTTCAGAATGTTTTGCACTTTGACAAGAAAAAGGACTAGCACACTTTGTCAAAACAATTGCAACCAGAAAAATATTTATTGATAATACTAGAACATCATAACTATATGATATTATCTTGAAACTACTTTTTTACAAAAGATTGAGAGGATATTATTGTCATTATTGTGAAAGATTCTGGTATAAACAATGTATAGAAATACACTACAATGATTAAAGTACATGGTTCAATACACACAGAGACGACATGAAGAATAAACAGAGATTCAAAACAGAAGTAATTAATTCAGTGCACTAAGAAAAATGCATAATTTCAGACATCAGAAACTCTTGGAAAAAAAAAAAAGTAACAGTTTTTCAGTACCATTAAGTAATAAAAAACCCATGTTTTTTCATTGAGGGGCCATTATGGTGGTTGTTCTCTAAAACCCCTGGAGATAAACATACCTTTTGGTCTAATACAGACTTTAACTTTTAGCTTTAGAGTACCATGTGATTTTTAAATGCATTTCATAAGTATTATGAAAGCCATGCATATGTTTCAAAAATCTTTAAAAGTAGTTGATTTTTTAAGGTCAAGTGACTGAAATTAAACAACTTTTAGGATATTTTTAACCTAGAAAAGATTGACTAAGTATAAATGGAGAAAAAGATGTTGTCTGGGGAATATTTAAATTGGAAAATTGTTCTTTTTGTCAAGAAATGTATTTAGAACCGAAATCCTGCCTGATGCCTCATCTCTCAGGCTTTCAGAGGTCTGGGCCAGCAAAAGCATTCTCATGTGAATATTTTTTTTCACTCCTTCAATGGCTAGACAAAACCTTTTTCAAATGAAGACACAGAAGCTTTAGGAAAGCAATTTCCAAAAAAAGTGACATTTAGGAAAATTTAGCAAAAAAATGACAGTTCACTATCAAGAATATCAAACAATATCACCATTAGAGTACTCAAGGGAATAAAGAAACAGAAAATAAAGACATTGCATTGTCACATTTTTGACCATGAAAGTTGATTGAGGGCACACCATGTACAGCCATCCTGATGGATTGTTTCAGTAACCTCAGCTGTCTCTGTTCTGACCAAAACTAGCCATCCTTATCAAACCCTGACTGTAGAGAAGAGCTAATATGAAAATAAGTATATCTTATGAAACCACAAACTTCTTACAACAGAATATTTAAATTATAGTTCTTGCTTCTCCAATTTTCTCTGTATTCCTCCATGAAAATTCATAAAACAGCAGAGTAAAATTGTTCAGTTTTAAGGATAGCAACTGGCTGCATTTCTGAGAGATGATCTTTGCCACAATGTTGAATGAAATGTGTCATTTTAAGACTTTTGAAACCCATGCTTAGAATGATTACAGAAAAGGTTTCATAGTATACATCGCAACAATTCTATGAATAAGTAATCTGTTCATAAAATAATCTTCTTTTCTCTTTTAACCCCTAAAAGACAATTGCAGCAAGTAAAATGAATTCTTAATATTTACCATTAAGATTCAATACAAACATTTAATATTTTAAACATATATCTGCTGCCTTAAATGCAGCACTTCAAATGTCATAAACCCATATGTTTAGGGGTATTCATAATTTCTGAATTCATTTTGTCTGCCTCAGATTATTTTAAAGACTTAAGCAGGTACCTTATTTTAGAAGATTTTTCTTTTTATTAAAACTGCTTTATTGCCCATCTCTTCTTTAAATAGTTCTTAAGAAAGCAATTTAAATTTAATTTCCATTTTCAGTGAATGAATTATATCTTCTGTGTAGAAAATATGCTGTGTGAGAGTGAAAAGGAATTCTATTTGAAAACCACAATATTTTCGGGAACTGTATGTAGGTATCATTTTCCGGAACTTTACACACTGCGGTGGTTTGACCAGGAAGAAGTGGGAATTCTGGGATGTTGTGGTCAAACCAATGGGTGCTTGGATTTTGATATTGGCACCTGGTGTAGCCAGTGGGATTTTGGACACACCTCCGAGAACACCCAGGGGTTAAAAGCAGAGCTTCGGCCCTGGGAGGCTCTCTTGGGACTTCGAGGGACGGAGGAGGGATCTCTCCCCAGTCCAGCCACTGCTGCTGGGCAGGGGAGGGGCAGCCATGCGGTAGGCCTGGGCCTGGACAGAGATGGGAGTGAGGAGGCCTTGGAGGATGGAAGGGTGGAGGAGCACCAAGAGACATTGGACAGCCATTCCCTCCCCCCCCCCCATCCCCGGAGACAGACAGCAAGAGAGAGAGTGCAGGCTGTGTTGTTATCTCGAAACTCATTAAATATGTGCTGGCAGCAGGCAGCCCGGCTGAGGAGATGGGGGGGGGTGCAGCCAGGAGTCCAGCCGCCTGGAGGAGTTTTTAACCCTTTTTGGACAATGAAAACCTTACAGAACATTAACCCTTCCTAGACGAGGGATAAGAGTGGAGGAGGACGAAGGAAATGAACGAGTGATGGAGGTCTGGACCAGAGAGAGCGAATGAGAGATGTTGAAAGAATGGAGAAGATGGAGTGGCATTTTATGCTGGACTCTTTTGTGTAGCCATGGACAGAGCCATGTTTCCGTGTGATACAGAGACTGAGTCCAGGGGGAGAAATGTCCCAGTGCCAAAGAAGAGTCAGTGTGGGTACCCCTCCGCCCCAGGGGGTATATAAAATATGGGGGGGACAGAGGTCCCAAAGGTGAGAAGGTGAGATACTGTGCTTTTCTGGAACTGGACAAAGCATCCTTAAAAAGACAATTCTGGAAGCAGTCCTGATCCCTGTTCGGTGGTGAGAGCACCGGAACAAGGACGGAAGAGGCCACATGACACATGGAAGGACTCCCTCTCCTCTTGAGGAGCTGAAAGTTTGAGCAATCTAAAGGGTGGTGTTGGACCCAGAACTGGTGATTTTGGAGGATGTATTGTATTGGGAATTTAGGGGGGAGGAGGGGGAGAGGGTTTTTTGTGAGGTTTTCATTTTCCTCGTGTTTTTGTTTTTTTTTTTCTTCCTTTCTTCTTTTGTGTGTAGTTTAGTAATTGTTTGTGTGTAGCTTAGTTAATAAACTTTTCTTTCTGTTTAAGTTGGAGCCTGCTTTGCTTATTCCTGGTCACATCTCACAGCAGACACAAGGTGTACTCATGGGGGCTCTGGCTTTGCCAGGCCAAAACCATAACACACACCCAATTCTCAAAGACTATCTTTTGTTCATACTTTTCTTATCGATAAGACTTGCCATTCCTTAACATTTAAGGACAATTGCATTTCATTTGTTGCTTTACTATATATATTTTTTTCCCATTTGAGACCTTGTTAAATATTTCCTTCTCTGTAAGTGCACTTTGTAAGTGCTTCCTTTACTGAACAGAAATATGTATTCATACACAGAGTTCCAGACAAGGTTTTAACAGTATCTGACAATGTGGCATTCACATTTCATCATTTCATCATTACTACTGAAAATTTTTTGCTTAATATATAAAATCATGCAAGTCACAGCCAGTCAGTGGGCACAGATAATTTCCTCCCTAGTTCCCAAGAGCTGTGATCCGAATTTAGAAGAGCACAGGAAGGACAGTTGTTGGAGTGAGTTCAAAGAGGAACCACCAGGATGATTAGAGGGATGGAGCAGCTCTCCTATTAGGGAAGGATGAGAGAGTTGGCTTTTTTTCAATGTGGAAAAGAGATGGTTTCGATGTGACCTATTTGCTGCCTTCCAGTACCTGAAGGGAGCTCCAAGAACACTGTTTACAAGAGCATGTAGTGACAGGACAAGAGTAAGTGGTTTTAAACTGAGAGTAGGTTTATATTAGATATTATTAAGTAATTCTTTACTGTGAGGGTGGTGAGACACTGCTGCATGCTGCCCAGAAAAGTTGTGCCTGCCCCATTCCCAGAAGTTTTCAAGGCCAGGCTGGATGGGGCTTGGAGCAAAATAGCCCAGTGGAAGGTGTCTTGCCCATGGCAGGGCTGGAACTAGATGAACTTTGAGGCCCCTTCCAATACAAGCTTTTCTAGGATTCTCTTATTTTTAGTATTTTCCTTGAGCATTTTCTCTTTTTTGAAATAAAACAATATAAGGAACTTGAAAGTCAATGTGATTTACTCAAACAAAACTTTCCCTTAAGTTCAAAGCACAACTGGACTTTTGACCACCATTCAAATATGCTAAACAGTTTATAAGAACATTCACTGTCTTAAAATATATCTCAGATCCTTCTGATTTTACTAGCCCATGCTATAAAGACTCTTTTTCAGTTCAATTTAAAGCAGTTTGTAGGTTCTAAACCTATTTCAACCATTAGAGCATTGAAACAAGTTCAACTTTTGTACTTTGTGGACAAATCAAAAAAAAAGCAAATAATAAAAAGCAACAGAAAACATCCACCAATAAAACAACCATGAGTCATCTCTGAGTCATCTCAGTCTGTGAATATCCAATATTCAGATTTTGCATTAAGAAACCCAAATTGCCAACTACTTGCTTCAGAGGAGTAGAGCTTCAAATCAGATATTAACAAAAATAGAGGATATTGCTATGAAATACTTTTAGAAAAACAGAACATGACAAAAGTTAACAATTCCATTATCATCTCTTCAGCAAGACGTTAGAGAAATGAATCTTATTATTGAAATGCATTCTTTACAGAATCTTTGGGATATGAAAATATAAGAAAAGTACAAGCCCTCATTAAGTAATTGATTTACTACGTTTTGTACTGCAGATTTTCTGTGCTCAAGGAATTGGATGGTTCAGGAGATTTTCAGTAATTTTTTTGATTTGCAATGAACAGATAAGTACAGAATGCTCACTTCTAACTTTAAAATAAGACTGACATATGGATGCCAATTGGCACACCTCCTCATATGCTGCAAGTTAAACTTTCCCAAAAATGGGATAAGACAGCAGAAAGCAAGACCAGTATAGTTTCTTAAAAGGTTGTAAAAGTATTCCTTAGTTTAAATCATAGAAATATTATTTTTCACTAATTATTTGACTCAAAATGCTGCAATGACTAAAACAAAGATAAAAGCCAAAATGAGCACAAACGTGATTCACATCAAAATCCTGATAGCACACTTCATAGTTAGCAGCTGCAAACATAAGAGTTCTGAGTGGTAATTGAGGAATTTATTTTAAACCAGATTAAATAGTTATTTTTTGAACTTTTCCACCCCTTTTGTTTACTTTCTGTAGCTTTAAAGTAAAAAGAATCATCAAACAAAATGCTTTTAAAACATTAACATTTTGACATTCAGGAATGCTTGCAGGAACCTGTCAGTTTTATATCAAACAATCTGTTATTTTTTAAAAAGAATATAGACTAAAATTATAAAAGTGCCCAAAAAGTAAAAATTCTCCAAACATTTAGAATAATTTGCTTTATACAGAAAAATTCCATTTTTAACTAAAAGAATGCAAACAAATTATTTCAGGCGGCCTGTTGAATCTGTATAAAGTACACTGTTAGTCATAACTTCAGGTTAAAGACTAAAAATTATGAACAGGCAGAAAAAACCTCCAAGGTCAGTAGTGTATGAATTGAGTAGTGATTGAATGCTTAGTGAAATAGGGGATTAATCTCTAAAAAGCCAAAAAAATCAACTTCAATTATTTAAATGCAGAAATACATGTCTTTATATAAAATAACACTCTACTAACTCTTACATCTGTACAAAGCATACTAACTTGAAAGCTATGGTGTTTCATTATTAAAACCAAACAGAGGCCATGACCAAAGATAAGCAGGTTAATAAACAACACTAGTTTTTTAGAAAGTATGTATTTTTCTGCTGCACCCATAATTTCTTGTTATCCTCAAGCAGAAAAGATTGTATTGTCTGTCAGAGCTCTCCAGATCATCAGGATACTCATCAAGGATACTTAAAAAGGAGAATGCATTTTAATTCAGCTGAGGCACTCTTTAGACAATCCAGTCCCAAATTGCAAAAAGTCTCTGTACAGAACAAACACCTTAGAACTGGCACGACTCCTAAGGCAGTCTGCTTTTTTTGTGCTGCTCCACAACCATTCCCATTGCAACCATTTGGTATCGATTGTCATAGATCATTTCTCATCCTTAAGTAGGTTCATTTTCATTCCTGGTACATTAAGTACTGTTTCAACCTCAATCTGAATTGCTGTTTAATAAGATAAATAATCATAAGAAGTAATTACCCAACATTTAAGCTGATTTGTAGCTATTGCAGTGAGGCAGCAAGATTATCAGGAATATCACATACATATTTCTATTCCTTTGCATTCTATCTTAGAGAGCAAATGGTTTTAAGCTGCCTAAACTTGAACTAAGAGAAAGAAAATTGCAAAATTTCTCACATAGTCTAAATTTAAACATCTCATTTTCCTCAGGGAAACCTATCTAGTATTTCTTTTTCAATTCTCTAATCTGTTTATTATTGTCTACTTACTAATAATATCAATTTACCTTGCGTTAAGAGCTAAAGATTCTGATCAAAATATCAAAAAATTTGAGTGACTCTCTAGAGCAGGTTACCCTGTCCCTATAAAGCATCAATTTCACCGACATCATTTTTGACAAGAATTTGTCCAATCTTTTGTTATCACTGTCATTGGTAAAAGAAACTTTACAATTGCATTATGAATTTTACTCAATCTGAAATTAGATATCATTCACTATCAGCATCAGACTATCTATGTCTTTATCTTTGGAACCTGAGCTGCAAATCTCATCTCATCCACTTTGCATACTGAAAAACTGATGGTAACTTCCCTGCTTCTTTTACTTTAGAAGGTTTATATATTGAAAAAATGGTGGTTACATGTCTGCTATAGCTTTTTATGGTTTAGGAGGTTTCTATACTTAACATGAATTCTATATTCTTCAAGGCAGACAGTCTTTAATTGGTCAATCTGTTTTCATGAATAAATTCACTGCCTCTGATTGTTCTCATTGTTTCTCTCTGGACTTGCCAGTAGCTGCACATATGTCTAAATCAGTCACATATGAAGCATAACGTATTTTTTCCAACTGAGAACTACTATTGTACAGCTTTCTTTAAAAATATTTTGTTTTCTGTATGTTTGCCCTGTCCAAAAGAGGGCAAGGTTGTTCATCTGAGGACATTCCCATTTGGGCAGCAACATGGCTTTTACATTTCATTTTCACCTTCTGATCTCATGAGCTTTTTCTTGGCATCTCTTACCAATGCAGCTTGTTCTTATGTAAGATAGTATTTTCAGGTTATACATGTTGGTTTACATATTTTTCTCCCCTACATGATTGCTCCAGTTTGTCATGATAATTTCAAAATCTGAACCTTCCAATATTCACCGTGAGGTAGCTGTGATCTGCCATTTAATGTGAAGCTCCCTATTCCATCATGCATTGGGTTTGCGTGGCCAGGCTTTGGTAGTGGGGGGCTACAGTGAATGATTTCTGAGAAGCTGCCAGAAGCTTCCTCAGTGTCTAGCAGAGCCAATCCTTGGATGCACAGCTGATTGAGGCTAGCTCAATTAGGAACAGTATTAAAGCCTTTGTGATAACAGATTTCAGAAGGATTAGAACAGTTATTGCAGAGATGTAATTGTGGCCAGAGAAGACTGGTGTGAGAATATGTGAGAGGGTAACTCTGCAGACACCAAGGTCAGTGGAGGAGGGGGAGAGGTGATCCAGGCACCAGAACTGAGACAGAGAGAAGCTCATGCTGGAGCAGCCTTTCCTTGAAGGACTGCACCCTGTGGAAGAGTGACCCACACTTCAGCAGTTTGGGGATGGACTCGCATTGAAGTTCATGGAGAACAATCTCCCATGGGAGGAGCCCCATGCTGGACCAGGAGAAGGAGTCCTCTCTTGGAGCAGCAGGAGAAAACCTCAGGTGATGAACTGACCATAACCCCCATTCCCCATCCCTTTGCACCACTGGGAGAGAAGATAGAGCTGGAAAAGAGGGAGGGGGGGGGGTTTAGGCATTTTTAAAGGTCTTATTTTACTTATTATCCTGCTGTGATATTGTAGTAATGAATTCAGTCAATATCTCTAATTTAAGCCTGTTTTGCCCATGATGGTATTTGATGAGTGGTCTCTCCCAGTCCTAACTCAGGAATCCTTCTCTGTGTTTTCTCTCCCCTGTCCAACTGCTGAGGGGAGTGAGACAACAGTTTTGGAGTGTGCCTGACATCCAGCCAGGGACAATCCACGACACATCATTAGATTCTTACTGAAAGTAGCAACTAGAAATAGGCCTAGAATAAACATTTTAGAGTTTAACAATATAGGGTCAGTGCTCTCTTCATACCTAATTAATAACTGCCAGCAGATATTCTTAGAATAGTTTTCTAGCTATTTTTACATTTGCCACCGAGTCCTATCTGGATCTTTTTTAGATTCCTTTAGAAAGTCCAGACCAAAGCGGAAAAATCAAAAGCAGTATTACATACTCCCTCTCTATTACACTTAACATATAACACTTAACACTTAACAATGCTGTACAAAGAATATAAAATCCACAGTTAGATTTGTATGACAAAACTTATTCTTACTGATTGCACCGGTAGCCATTCATGGCCTCTTTACCTGACAGGGGCTTAATGTATTTATATAAGGTATAATGTATTTATTCCAGCATATTTTCTTGTCATTAAGATTCACTTTTTCTAATTTCATTCTTCATACAATGTTGCCTTTATCCCAGAGATTTTACAGCCTGGATAAAATAAGTCTAGGGGGTTCTTTACTTTAAATATATTGACAAATAATGTATTACTTAATCCTCAGTCTGTTGGGCCATTTGAAAATTGAGGCTTTTAAGAATCTAAATTGTGACAGAATTAGGCAGAAGATTTTTTTTTTTTTCATACTGAAATCTCATTAAAAGGTATGAAAGTAAAGATTAATGTTCAATTCTCAGTGGGGAAAAGAGTCAGCAGTGGCATTCCCCAGGGCTGAAAATGCCTAGCGGGTTCAAATAGCAATAAAAAAAGAATGGAGAGTATCTCCAGCAGTAGATACCAAAAATGTATGTTTAGACATGCATGGTTTAATACCTGTAAAGCACTAACTATAGATGCTGAAGCAGAAGAAAAAGGATTACAGAAATTACCTACTACATAGGAATCCAAAGTACTTCACAAAACGGACAGGCTCCTGTGCTTTTCCCAGACACTACTTTCTATTGCCATCAATAGAGACAGGATCTGAATCACCAAAAATTTTCCATATTTTTAGGATAGAATTTTTCCTTACATAATTAAAAAAAAAATCCCCAACAGCAAAACAATTCCTAGTAACATAAGATTATGGTCTCATTGTAACTCAGAAGCAATCTTGGGCCCAAGATCAATCACTGAACATATTTGCTCAATACTCAGAAGTCAAAAGTGAAAACAGATATTGGGTAATAGAAACTGTGTGAAGAACAGAACCAAAAACATAACAAAGCTACCATAGAAGCCCATGGTTTTCCCACGCCTAAGATTCATTCTGTGAATGAATTCTTTACTCAAAAAGAAATATGCTATATTTGGATAATGGTCCAAAGGAAATCAGCAAAGATGTTATGAAATCTCTTTTGTGTGAGCAATGGCTAAGTAACTAAGACTGTTTAGTCTGAGAAAGGGAAGACTGAGAGAAGATTATGTAAAATTTTTAAGGCCACAAAAAGGCATATAAAAAAAAATGCCAGAAGTTATGAAATATAATCAGCAGGAGCAAGGTAAAAAAGAAAATAAAGAACAATGTTTTACCCAGGCAGCATACATATGCTTTCCACAGGATTTTGTGAATCTGAGTTTATGTGGGGCAGTAGTACAGAGAATTGAGAGCAAAAGGTTGCTAAATTAAAAAAAAAAATCCAGAGATAAATGTGACTTCTGTGCCAAAAGTGATTGCTGGCTGAAAGAGCTTTGGGAAAACTCTCCCAGTCCTTCCCTAGGCACGGCCTTTGGTCAGTGTTAGGGGCAATGTACAGAGGAATATTTCATGCATGCTTGGTCTTTTCTCACTCCAATAAAATCATGAACCGCTGCTAGAAGTGAAGATAAGGACATGTGTGTTTTTGAAGAAATGTAAAGTCATTTAGTGAATTATTTGATTGTGTCAAACACTGGATTTAGGAATTTTTTTTTAACTTACTGAATAAGAACTCTTTACAGTTATTGACTCAAAGGAGAAAAAGACTTCTATTGCATGCAAATGAAAATCTGAAAAGAAACCCAAAATCAACAAACTAACTTGAAGTTACAGCAATGAGCTTTTTTTCCTCAGTAGATTTTGGTACTACTCATATTAACATAATGTCCCATAATACTGTCACAACAATTGAAAATCTCTCCATGATTAATGATTAGTGTTATTGAGAAATCATGAGACTGTTGCATCATGGAAATCCTAAATTTCAGTATACCCTGTGTTCTTGACATATTGCTGGAGGAAAGAGCCTTCTGAAGTAACAAACAAACAAATAAGAAGTATATTTCTTTTTTTACTGTACATATGCTTTTTAGCACAGTGATACAGTATTTTTTCCCTGATTTCTAAATGTCTAGCAAGGCTTCAGACTGAAAGGCAGTTGGCATGTGTGGAAGCTAGACAAAGTGGGAGGTAACAGGGATTGGCAGAGGGAATTGTCTGAGGTTTTGGATAAATCTGCAAGAGCTGTCTTAATTAAGGGAGTTTTTTAGCTTCTTAGCAAAATGGTTCACTACTGGAGGTCCTAAGTAGATCAAATACTGGCCTTTAATACTGTACCATGGAAAGGAACATTTTTCAACTGATGCAGGCCTCTGGATTAAAGTCTATCATCCTGGATGAAAATCCTCACACTGGAATACTCTGGTTTAGCGAGGAGTATCCAGAAATTACATTTCTGCAGGAGTCATTAAAATGAAACAGACTCTTGATAATTTTGTAATCCTCAAAAACTTTGTCTGGATGTTGAACTTCATCTCAATACCCAGTTTCATAGAAATTCAGATGGCATTTCCTCCAAGTAGAGTCTGGCCAGCTGTGTGTCAGCTATGTGTGAGGTTAACAGACATCACCCACTTTGAGATCTGTATCTCAACAGGAGGCTGATTTAAAGTCCTGAAGAGTGTAGAGTTTCCAAAAATACCTCCCAAATCAAGCTAGATTAAATAACATCTTTTACAGAATGAGACCTAGCTCAAGAGTGTTTTTTCAAATATCATTCTAGGAAGCATAGTAGGTTTCTTTGTTTTACACTTTTACCATCCCAGTGGTACCCCCTCTGGTTCTATTGTTACACATCTGGTAAGAGACAGCAAAGTACTCTAACAAAAAAGGGAAGTTCAACCTTTTTTTTTTTTTTTTTTTTTTTTTTTTTTTTTTTTTTTTTTTTTATTATTATTATTCTCACAACTCTTGCTGATGGGAAAAAAATCCTGAACTGTTTAATTTGATGGTGATATGTATTAAACTTCCAAAAACCACTATGTAGAAAGAACAGTGGAGTCCCCATATTTTGGCCTATATTGCAGAATTTATCTGAATGAGCTGGACTATACTCTGCCTAAGGAGGTAGTTAACCATTGGCTCAGTTCAAGAGCATACAAAATGCACAGAAGAACATCTCTGGCCATACTAGACTCTGAGGTAGAAATAGAACCCCTTTCAGAGCAGCATTTCCTTCAAGTACTCTTCCCATCCTATCTCCATCCTCCCAGTCTCAGAAGGAATTACACAAAACCTGGGCTTCTCTAAGTGTCCTATCCATGAGATAAGAAAAGTTATGGATGAGATATATTAGCAAGTTCTTCCCTAATACAGTTCTTATCAGAAAACATCAATGAGATAATTTCTTCTGCTTAATAGAACTAGAATGGCCTTTAAAAATACAATTCCCTCATTATTTTTATGTTCAATTAAGGAAAAAAAAATTTTCCATTATGCACCACTCTGCTATGTATCCTGTTTGATGCAAACATATAAGGACTCCTTTTACATTTCTCATTAACAGAGTTATTTTCAGCATGCCTATGTTCTCTGCTGCTCATATCCAATTTTACCACATATTCCAAATAAGAAAAAAAAATCTACTCAGTCTTCTACTGAAGCTAAATATTTGCACAAAAGAAGGTGGAAAGTATTTAAAAGTTCAATAATTCTATTGAGATAATAGTAAGTGTCACAAATATGCAATGTTTCCAACAAGACCAGGAAATAGAGATGAACAAAAAAGTACTTTGGACAGTATCCTGCATGCAAAATTTTCAGCCTTAAATTCATAGTAATTTTCATCCACCATTCTAATTTTTTTCTTTTAGTTGACTGACCTTTAAACTCTTTAAAAAATGGAGTTTAAAAACAGTTTTTATTTTACTTATGTTTATTAAATATTAAATAGCAAATATATATTAATGTATATTTATACATATATTTAAATATATATGTTATATATTAAATATATAGGATCATAAATCTCAGGACCTTAAAAATGGGAATTCTCTTTTATTTACATTTGTTTTATATTTCTGAGATTTCATTCCTGTCAGTTAAGACGAACCATCTTTTTAGAAAGCAGTCAGAATGAAGAGTAAAATGCCCAGTGTTAACCTTTTTACCTAATCACATTCTATCTGAACTCAAGAGAAAGTAATAACAACATTTTCTGCCACTCTGACTTTTGAGTAATTCACCTTGGCCTGTGAGGGACTATGAGACAAGGAGTTTCATGTCTTAAATTTTCAATCTCTTGCTGTGATTAAGAGCTGACAACCCAGTTTTCACATACCTATTTTCATCTCATGATCAAAGCTGCTTTTCTACAAGTTAAGATGAATGCCTCTTCGCACACATAATTTTGACTCTAATCCTTTAATAATCAAAAAGAAAAATGGAATAGAGTTTACAGTAGTTTTAGCAATAATCTAAGGGCCCTGTGTCCAAGTTTCCTCAAAAACTGTACAGCCTCTGAAAAATATTCCAGCAGAATTTAGAGATAAACCTCACAGCAGTTGTACTAGGCATTGTTCAGACACACACATTCCCGTTCCAAAGATTTTAATTGCAAGCAAGGAAATTGAACAGCAAAAAGACTGATGGAGACCAATAAATTAAGCTCAAACAGCTCTTGAAGACCAGGCAAAAAGTAAGAGTGAGACATGGAGTAATAACTTCCTTAGGAAGCTAATAAAGAAAATTTACTTTTCTCCTGTGGAAGCAGCTATCAATACACTTTTTTCCTTTCTAAAACCTTTATTTTTCCCACTTGTAAATGACAGAGCCATGTACACACTGTGATGGTCTTGTAATAGTTGCTCATCCACTTCAATGAGAACAGACTAACACTGGCTGCCTAGAAGAAGCAGCAAGAAAACTCTTATAAAAGCCAACTGTGCATCCTATGCACTCAGCCACACTTAGTGTTTACCAGCAACAATTTCCTTTCAGTTACATGCAGAGCTTTGGTGAACCTACCTTATTTCCACACCATTAACTTCCAAACATTTTTTTCTTCCCACTGTCACTCACCATGATCACTTCTGTGTATTTCTGTCAAATCCAATAGTTTCTCCAGCAGTCTTACTCTATCTCAGAGCAAATCCAGACCTTGTTTCTTCTAAACAGCTTTTCTCTCATTTACATCTGTTTTACTGAGTAGTTGGGGCAATACCTTGAAAACTGCTTCTCATCCTTATTCTATGTTTATTCAAAAAGTATGAAGTGTCCCATAATCCCAGGTGTGGTAGGCAGAGGCAATTTAACTGGGTTGCTTACAGGAGCAAGACACAATGCTTCACTTGCCCAGGCAGCAATATTATGTGCTAAACACCAAACAGTTCATGGTTGGCAGTGCTCTGAAGCATGGGACTTTATCTTCTGTAAATAGGATTAGCAAATGAAAATATGTATTCTAGTTTCACAGAGCAGGATTATCAGCAAACCAGTACATTTTTGTGATGTTCCTTTTAGCTCTATTTTCTGATGAGCACTAACGCAGCTTTTGCTAATCTCTTCTGTGAAAAAATGCACATATTCGAACATGTTCTACATGTTAGATTGCAGGTTTAGACTCAATTTTAGATCATCTCTTCAGTAAGACTAATAGAAATCTCTGAGTCATAAATTTTCCAATTAGAGAAGGAAAAGGTTGTGTTGTAGAGTCACTACAAATAACAGAGCAATTTAATGAGGAAAATATATAGCCACTCACTACACTATTTCCAATACTGTGTCCTTTCAGTTTTAAGGCATCCATTTTATATAAACATTTTTAAAAATAAAAGGAAATGCTGCTGCACAAGTCTTTCTTTATGACACTCCAAAAAATGGGTTTTGATACTTAAAAATTTTTGATAAGTACCTGGAAATGGTAAATCATCTGCTCACAATTAATTCAGGGCTGGTTCAGGGACACTGTCATCAGAAGCTTCATGGTATGTCTCTGAAACAGGCTGTGCTGGTTTTGGCTGGGGTAGAGCTATTTTTTTTTTCACTGTGGCTAGTATGTCTGTTGGATTTGTCATGAATGCAAAGTTATAATATAGAGGTGTTTTTGTTGTTGCTGAGCAGGGCTTACACAAAGCCAAAGCTTCTTCTGCTTTTATGCTGCCATGCTGGTGAGGAAGCTGGGGTTCCGTGAGAGGTTGAGAGGAGACACAGATAGGACAGGAGACCCAAAACAGCTAAAGGGATATATCCAGACTATATGGCATCGTGGTCAGTACATAAAGTGGGAGGAAGGAGAAGGAAGGGAGAACTTCTGAAGTAATGGTGTTTTTCTTCCCAAGTTATTGTTACAAGTTGTGGGGCTCTGCTGTCCTGGCGATGGCTGAACATCTGCCTGCCTGTGGGAGGCAGTGAATTGATTCCTTGTTTTGTTTTGCTTGTGTCTGTGGCTCTTGCTTTCCCCATTAATTTTTTTTTATCTAAATCCAAGTGTTTTCCATCTTTTTACCCTTTTTATTTTCTCCCCAAACCTACTGTGGGAGAGTGAGCAGGCAGCTGCATGGGGCTTAGTTTCTGACTTGGGTTTAAACACTAGACAGGCTCATGAAAATTTATCATGTAAATATTTCAGTCTTATACTGAAACAACGTAAGAAAGACTTTCACAAACTGCTTCCATATTTACTACAAGTTCATCTCCATTACATATTTCTTAGTTTTATTTGCAGTCTAAAATGTGATGTAGTACACTTACGTACAAAAACCCCTAAATTCCTGAACTTTCACTGAACAGCAAATTTACCAGCCTGAGCATGAATTACCTGAGTTGGTTCTACATTGCAATTGAGATATCCAGAGACTTACTTTCCAAGGAATGGATGTCATTTACAGTTTGTGGGACAAACTCATGTTAAATGCATGAGGGAAATAACACAGTCAGAATTTTTGTTTCTCTTTAGAGCTGTAAGAAATAAAGGCATCAGTTACCAAGATGTAAATCTCTCATTTGTCTTTGTGAAGACTAAAGTCAGAACCTTGAATTTTAGGAAACCAGAGCTAATTTAAGGAGTTAGTCAATAAGACCCCCTGGGAAACTGCCCTCAGGGAAAAGGGAGCAGAACAGATCTGGCAAATCTTTACGATTACTTTCCATACAGTGCAAGAGCTTTTAATCATCAGGTACAAAATATCAGGCCAAGAAGGCAAGACAACAACATGGATGAGTCAGGACCTACTGGCCAAACTAAAGGGCAAGAATGAAACACACAGACAAAGGAATCAGAGACAGAGGTCCTGGTAAGTGTCTAAGGACATCACCTATTTGTGTAGGGATGGGGTCAGGTGAGCCATGGCACAGCTGGAGTTGAACTTGTTAAAGGATGCAAAGAATAAGAAGAGTTCCTACAGAAGAAGGTCAAAGAAAGTGCAGCTCCCATGACAAACAAGGCTGGCAAACAGGTAGCTATGGACAAGGAGAAGGCTGAGGTACTCAACAGCTTTTTTCCTCAGTCTCCAATGACAATCACCCTTTCTACTCCTCTTGAGTGGATGGACGGCGAGACAGGAACTGGGGAAGCAAAGTCCTTCCCACTGTAGGAGAAGATCAGTTTTCTTACCACCTCAGCATAAATCAATGTCTCTAGGACTAAATAGCAGGAATAAATTTATAACAATGAGGGTGGTAAAACACTGGAACAAGATGCTCAGAGATCTGTTAGATGTCACATCCCTGAACACTTCAAGTCCAGGTTGGATGGGGCTCTAAGCTACCTGTTCTAATTGAGCATATCCTTTTATATTGCAGGAGAATTGGAGTAGATGACATTTTAAATATTCCTTCAGGACAAAGTATTCTATTTTTCTGTTTCATGATTTACTTAAAAATTAAAGGAAATGTTATAATTTAAAATGCATACATTTTATATACCACATAATGCAACAGTGTCCTCTCCATAATCAACTAATATGGATCACCCTGCTGATTTTTCTCTTTTGCTAAACTTATTCATGTACAACTGGATTAAAAAAAAAAAAAAAACAAAACCAACTTTTTTTTTTTGCATGGAAATAATTAATATTGTTATTAATAATGAAAAGAAAAAGTATTTTAAAGCAACAGAGTGCATCCCTATCTTTTATAATATTGTTATAAAAGGAAGAAAAAAATTGTGTGTATAAGTACCTTATGATCTTTCCTCAAAATTTGTAAAACCAAAGCAAAACATCCCTTTTCAGTACTGCTAAGGGATATAATGCTAAAACTGCCTGCTAATAGGCTAGACAATTGTTCCCCTTATTGCAGACTGTGTCAGTTTGATGGAACAACTAGAAATTTGTGTAATAGGAGCATAAATGGCATTCCCAGCTGTTTTGCCATCCAATCATTAACAAGGTGAAGTTAACAATTTCCAATACCAACCAACACTCGGATTGAAAGACTCAGGCAAAAAATTCAAGTTACCAAATTAATTGGTTTAACAATTATCAGATATAGGGTAACAAAAACAAACAATCAATTAAACAAAAACACAAACAAACAAATAAATAAAAGTTGCAAACATACACAAAGGGAAAATGTTTTCAAAGCTTGGAATTAGAAAATTCTGCTTTCAAGGACTGACAGAATAACAACCTTCTTTTTTGGAGGAAATTATAGCAAGTAGACATGGGCTTTAGCATATTTAACATCCATCTGATTTCATATAATCACATCATTTGAAATATCATTTCAAAGCAAGAAGCAGTAAAATACATGTAAATTCTCTATCAATTCACCCTTCTAAAATATCTTTTCTGGTCTCTATCCTCCTCCCCCTTCTTTCTTCACCCTAGCAATGATTTCTGCCTCTCACAATCTTGATTGCTCTGATGACCTCAATCAAAAGGCAATTATCCAGCAAGGATGGAAGGTAATTATTCCCATCAAGGAGAGATTGAATGCACCTGAATAGACAGCTGCAGTTCTTCCAGGGATTACATTATTACTATAGAAACTGCCTCCATTAATTTGTGATGCATGTCAAATTTATGATAAAAACTTGATTTGTTTGCAAGACAACTACTTTTCCCATTTCATCCAACATTCACTTTAAGGCAAGAGCAACAGTCAATTGTAAGTTACTTTAATATATAAGTGACAACTGTCAGCATGCAACCATCTGCTCAGAAGTAAATGACATAAAATCAGGGAAGGGAATTGAAGCTCCAAATAGACATACATTATATAATTCTAGACAGAGCCAAAAGCATGGATGCTTCAGCCTGATCTTGCTAAGATGCTGCTGTAGGGGCAACAATAGAGGGGAAATATATATTATATATATATATATTGAAAAGAAAAACAGGAAGGCTCAGTAAGAAAATAAATTTAATCACCCTATTTATCTTCAATGCTCGATGGGAAAATGTTTAATTCTAGGAGAGAAAAAATGGAAAAATCTGTAAGTTATTATGAAAGATTTATATGTCAATATTTACAACATCCTATTTTTAAGAGAGGTTGGCAAGCTACCTGCTCTCAGACTCTTGAGGACTTATAAATCCTCAGATTTATAAGGTATATTGTAAGTAAAAAGCTTTGTCTAGAAATTTTGAGTAAGGGTTCTAATCACTGTAATCATTACACATGCTAAAATACTGCCTTCCTCAGGAAGAATTATAAGACTGATAAATTATTTTTAATATCAAAATTCAATACATTTAAAAGGATTAAAAGAGGCCATTTCCCTTACCAATGCTTGCCTCCTGAAAGGTAAAAAGCACAGAAGGCTGAATCAGAAAGCATTTTACTCTTACTGCTGAATTATAAGGCATTTTAACAGAAAATCAACCAAAAAAACTGCTGTTACATCTTATTAAAGGTTGTTTTTCTGCATAGGCTACAATTGTAAATCTTGCATTTTAATGCCAGCAGAATATATAAAAGTTGTTGTTCTAATGCTAAAAGATTGTCATAAGTCTTAGCAGTAAGGTCACACAATTTTATGCTAATTAGGTACATACATGGCATATTTAATTTAGAAATAAGGAATTTTCTGTTGTAATCTTACACTCCTTCATTCCTAGAATAAGAGTATGAAGTCCCATTAACTTATTAGTCTTAAATTTATCCTTCTTTCTATAAACTTCTTTTGAGACACTAAAGTCACTAATTATTATATACATTATTGTTATTTTGAAAGTGTATCACCCAACAGTCTCTCTTTTAACTTGTAGTCTGAAAGCATCAAATATTTTTTCAGCATTTTCAACTTTTCACCATCATCTCTGTCATCTTTTTGTAGTTCACCAAAATATGAGAAAAGAAGGGAGAGAAGGAGGGAGTACAGAGTTATAAAAAAACCCGTGAGAACAGAAGGGGACAAGCATTTGCCCTGCCTATTGCAAAATTCTTTTTTCACTTTTTGAAGTAAAAGACACAGCTGATTTTCCAGCCTGCAAAATGATAGCTGCTCAGTTCAACTGGCTTTGCTCTTGCAACACATGTTCTTCTTTTTCTTTGGTTCCTTGTATGTTACAAAAGTTGAAAGTGCAGTCAGAGTTCACTTCCTAAAGCCCTTTTCACTGCTGACTAAACATACAAGTCCTGGTTAGGCTTCACTTCTTTTTTTTACCACTACTTTACCAGCTGTGTGGTGGTTTCTGTCTCAAAATTCTCAGTGATCAATGTCAGTTCACACATAAAATAACTTTTCTTTTTCTGTGAAGAGAATAGCAGAAATGTACTGTAGAGCACTTTATCAAAAGTTTGTGTGCAACAGACAGGGATAAAAGAAAACACAAAACTACCTTGCTTTCTGGGTAACTTCTGTATGTACAAATGATATTCAAATTATCTTTAGGTTCATAATTACTGTAATTAAATTTTGTTGGTTGTTACATAACCATCAGCCCATACATTTTTAAATTATTGCCAATTTCTGATTATCTATGGACAAACGGGTTCCAGACATTGTGATATACTATATAGTGTTCCTAATAATTGAAGCCTGTTTCCCTATCCTAACTTGATATCAGATATGCTTCTGAGAGACATTTTTCTATTTGGTCTTGATCCATGTCATGCAAGCTCCTTGTCAGGGCTATGCAGTATTTGTACCCAAAACCTCTCCAATGACTTTTTGGATATTCAGGGAACATGGAGGAATTATGTGCTTAAGGAGGTCAAGTGGCAAGGTTTCCAGATTTGCCTTAGCCTTCAGTTAGCAACTTGCTCTTGGTGAATTATCTTTAAATCATCCTTTTCTCAGGCTAGCTTAAAGAAAAATAATAAGAAAATATTAGAAATATCCAAAATAGCTGACACAGTTACCAAAAAAAAAAAAGGTAGTGGTGATCAGAATTTAATCTGCTTGCCCTATGATTAAATAAAAAAATCCCTTTATCTTTAGCAATTGCGAACTTTGGCATCTGTGGATTTTATTTTTTCTCCTGCTTTGTACCCTAGGGGTTACCCCTGGAAGAAAATCTTCCCATGGCAAGAGAGACTTGGGGTTAAAATTGATGTCTTTTCTGGAGCTTTCCAGTGTATCTAGAGAAATTACATTTGTTTTTCTAGAATCAATTTACTTCTCTTTCATTCTAGTGATAGTCTGACCATCCAGCTGTATCCAAATAAGCTTTCTTTTGCTTCCTTAGAAACGCACATTTTTTTCTTGGACCAGATCAGTTCTAATACCTGAAAGGCAAATTACCCATTCTTTGACCCAGTGAAGGTATAATCTCCACTGTCTCTTTCTGGTCGAGTGACTCAGGGTGGCTTTTTGTGTTACACAAATCACAGTAGACCTCAGGCCCATTACTGATGGTGGCAGTACAGTTGCTTCTTCCCTCTGCTTTCCTGACATCATATCTAAGTGACAGGGAACATACCTAAGATTCATGGAATCTAGCAGGTCCACAATGATGGATGCAGTGAAAACAAATAACTAAATGGGATATATGGTTTGTAACTGCCTCTTCATAAAGAGACAGACAGGAGTGAAATTAGCCTTTCTGGAGTGACGACGGGACTAGAAATATCAAACACCAGTCCAAACATCCCCCCAGGATAATATCCTAGGAGGATATTATGACACATAGCCCTTTTATTCAAATCCCTACTAACCTCTTGCAGTTTGCCAATGAGGATTTCTTATTTCCTTATTGCTTCTAGCACACTGAGGCAAGCTAGTGTATAATCAGAAAAATTATAGAAATAACTGCTGTAGCAGATGATGTCTGTAAGAAATAGTGCAGTAAGAAGTTATCAATTTGGAGCAAACAGACAAATTGTGCCCAGGCCTCTGGAGACACCTGTTGCTGCATCAATTCATAAGCTGAATATTCAGTTTGTTGCTGCCAAACAGTAATCAAAGTGTCTTGGGTAACCTCAGCAACCAAATTAGTAATGGGGGTCCTCAGCTAGTTTTACTTATGGATGAACTACTTTTGATTCACCAATGTTTATTAATAAGTCCAGAGCAGAACACCCTCCATGCAGAGACTAGTTAAAGGGTAAATCAGAATAAGGTGACTTCCAGGAAAGAGTACATGACATAGTAGCACCAAACTTATCAATTTTATATTGCCAGGAACTGCTGATAAGAAAATTTTATGGCATACTGTGATATACAGCTTTAAATTAGAGTTGCCACTCTCATTGAATATGTCTTACAAGAGATTTATCTGAATCTTTAAAGGTTTATACATTTAAATATTCCTTTAAAGACCTCTACAAAATGTAGTCTACTTTAAAAGACATACATTTGGAACTCATCAAAGCTTATAAGTCGTTTAAAATGAGAACAAGCAAAAATTAGTTACAAATCACATTAGCAGCAGGCAATGCCTAAATTAGCATTTTGAGTCCTTAAGAGTTTTTTTTTCCTGACCCTTACTAAGCAAGCTTAGAGAAATTGAAAGAAAACAAACAAATAAGAGAAAAACATTCTACCTCAGATGTATAGAGTTTGTAGAAGTCAATATTGTTATGGGGCAAATGTGAACTTTATACCGCACTTCATATGTATGTTCTTTTGGGACTGTAATTTGATTTATGATGCTGCTCCCTCTTTATTGCTTTTCTAATAATAAACAATAATGAATGGCTGCAAATACCTATTGCAGTAGTGGGTGAGAGATGGATATAATGAACACACCAAGGGAATATATCTTAAAACCAGTATGTGATTGTAAGTATACAGAAAACCAATTATATAAATAATGCCTACATCACTTGTGCTCTGTTTTGTAGATCAACAGGCATTTTAAAGTTCCCAGTATTAAGAAATGTCCTGATTGCTACTCAGGGAGGAGATTTCGAGCAGTTCTTTTTGAAAAAGCAAAAGAGCAACCAACGTTTATTTTTTGAGCTTTATTTCTGACATTAGAAACTGATAACCTTTATAAAGTTATTGCGGAGCACAGTACAAGAAACATGCTTCTTAGAAATGAACTAATTCCTTGCTAGGCAGACCATCTGTAGCAGGAGATTAATCTTCATGTTCAGTCTCAGTTTAAATCTGAAGAGGCTAATACAGGCAGTGAGTGCTAAATGGAAGGAGGGAGTCAGAATTTGACTACCAGATATAACTCACTGGTTTATAGCAATCGTGGTTTGCACAAATCTGTTTTAATTTGCTCTGAAGCCAGCTAAGAATGACAGTGAAGCCTGGCTTTAGCTGCAGAGCAGTCTGCAGCCTGCAGCCCCCTGACCATGACCTGGCAAGCTCCTCTCCTGCCTCATCTTCATCATCTGTATGGTCCTCTACCTGTCTCTAAACACCTACTTTTTGATCCAATTTACGAAGCAAATATTTTGATGAACACTGTTTAAAAAAATTATGTAACCTCCAATTTTTATGCTGATTTAGGAAAAAAAAAAGGCTTGTTCCTGCACACAATATGTAGTCAGAATGGCTTAACAGAGTTTGAGCCCTCTCCAGTTGCATTAACTCTGGTATTGATGTGATTCTTGTAATTTCATTTCTTGTGCTAACCTTGGAGAAAGGACACCTGATGCTGTACAGTTTTCTGCCTGGTTAATGGTCTACTAGTCCTTGGGATAAGGTCTGAGGATTTGAAAGGGATGTGGCAGGACTGCACACAAGCACAGAGGGAGGAGGGATCACAGGTACCTTGAAGCTGAGTGGAGGCTGCAGGGGAGCCCCAGGCTTCAGTGCTGCACTTCTGCAGAGGCGAGGACACAAGCAGGACATAATGGATTTTACTTTTTCTCTTTTCAGCCCTGCTGAAGATGAACTCAAGACTGAGGCAGCTACAGAGACCTGGATGACTAATGAACTGATGAGTCTCATGCATGCTAATATTGCCCAGGATTTCTCTCCTTTATAACACCCAAATGTATTTTATGTGGGATCTTGTCTCTGGCAACAAGAAGTGATAAATATGCAGTGATCCCAAAACTACTTCCTGCCACATAGCCTTAGTGTAGCAACAGCAGTCACCAAAAGTATGGATACAGGGTAATGCTAGATGTCAGCAGCAGAGGCAGCTGGGTTATTATATTAGAAAACTCAGCAAGCCTGGAGCACAGGGTGACCCACACTGAGGGACATGCAGCCTCAGAAAAGGCAGCATCAGGGCATGATAGTTCTCATATTTTACAATAAGATGGAGGAAATATATATAATGCCCCTAAGACAAATGCCTGGATGTCATCTCCTATCACCAAGGTTTTACTCACATATATTAATTTGAATTTCTCCATGGAGAAGACAGTAAAAATCAACAATAAGTACAAAACTGCCACACCTAAAATTCTGTTCTATCTGTGTACATTTCAAGATCTTGAAGTACAAGTTCTCCTTAAGCATTATGTGACTTCTGTGGACAGATAATATTATTTCGGGAAAGTAGATGATCTACAGTACAGTGATGAAAAAACCTTGTAAAAATTAACACAATATCCACATCATATTTGAATCCACATGCATGGAAACTGCTTTGAGAATAAACATCATGTCCACTCTGTCCAAATATCTGCTAATTTGATGTGGTGGATAAATTTAATATTCTATCAGGCAGGATTAAAAATAGAGTAGTGTAGCTGCAAAATTGTGTGCAAACTCAAAAATACTTATTTCATGCACATTTCTTGTATAACAAATGGTTTAAAGAGTTTCAGTTGTAGTCATAACAACACAGAAAAATTAAAAAAATATTTTCTAGAATGAATTCATTTATAAAATCAATTAGGTAACATTACCCAAAAGAGTACTTATAAACAACACACTAATATATTCTGTAAGAAAAAAATTTAAAAAAAGGTAACCCGGAAAACTATCTCCAAAAAATAATTTTGTTCTCTCTGAAGGAAATTGAATAAAGCCTCTTTATCTACAGCTCTTTGTCTTCAAAATTATGTGTCCACAGATATAGTACCATCAACTTCTTGCAGCATTCCAACCATATTGGTGTGGGTTAAGAGAAAGCGTAGTCTGTGCTCAATTTATCACTCTACATAGTAGTTTGCTCACCAGATGTACTGAACAGAATGTAGAACATCCACATTCTACCTAAATTTATCCCATCTCCATTTGGAGATATTTTTTTTGTCTGCTTAGATTTTTCACTAAATTGTGTTGAACAGCAACACTGAGTATTCCTTCAATGTTCTCTGAAGCTGTCTAATGAGTTCTGCTATTACTAGTGTGGAAGAGAAAGAATTTCCTCACAGAAAAATTACTTCATTGCATAAACCTTATGTCTTGTTGAAATTCTCCAAATAATTCTGTCAAAACTCAACAATAATTTTGTCTTTATACATATTATCCTATGTATTTTATATTACTGTCATAAATTTCCACCCTATAATGAAGTTTATTTGTGGTCTCCATGCTTCAATTACATTTTGGAAGAGAAATATGAGACTGTTTCTCTTCTTATTGGAGAGAAAACAAAGAGAAGAAAACAAACACCATCTATCTACACTACACCTGTTTATCATAAACAAGAATGTATTAAGATGAGAGAGAAAAGAGAGAACCCTGTTAAGTGAAATATTTAAATGACATATATATCCAGAGAATACGTGGAGAACTTCAAACAGAAAGGATTTTTTCTGGCATGGTCTGAGTAAGGTCCAGCAGTAAGCTTTCATTGGACTGGCCAATTTTGCCCCACTCCTCTCTAGTTTGCCAAACCTGTTCATCCATCTCGTTACAATCTCCTTATAACATCCCATAACAAGACTTAGGCATCTGAAAAGCCTCTTAAATATCCCCTCATAAATTTGCTCTTACCCTTGAGACCCATGCTGATTGTGTTTCCTCCATTTTTTTGATTCTGAAGCTCTGGGTAAATCTCTCCAAGGCTATGCTCCACTGATCCTTTCGGTGTTCTGTGAGCTCTTCTTCTATGGTAGTGTTTCTGTAACCTCCTCATCACTTAGGTTTTTGTATCTAGATGTTTAAGTCTTCTCCTAATTCATATCACTGTTTTTAAGTTGAATTGCCATTAACCAGATATCATCACAACTCAGATGTCCTTACATTTCAGGTGTCCACATATCTTTTTACCACCCACATATCCTTATAATACTTTTTTGTTTTTCTAAACATAGAAGCATCTTAATTAAGGGTTTATGACAATTGCCATTTATCAATCTCAAAATAACAACAGTCTCATTGTGCAGGACTGTAATCTTAATATCTGGATTATTTTTAAATTTACAAAGAGCTACCCTTAAAAATCACCCTGTATATTTGAACATGGCAGAACTGTAACACTCTCTTTTAGACCCTTTTTGGTGATTAAAACATTTTCTTACTGATATTTCTCAGTACAACAAAGAACAGGAACAATCTTTCATCGTTTTCGACCATTTATTATTATAATGACTTATTAATTATAAAGAGCAATTACAAAACCCATCTTTTTGTTCACTTGTGAAGAAACTGGTATAGTGGAGTCCTGGACCATGACCTGCTGCTGCTACTGCCTCACCAAGAGAAATCAAACTAAACCAAAACCCCAGTACTAAAGAACATGGCTACAGAGGATCGTTGGACTTCTCCCTGCAACCCTGGCCTTTGGCCTTGCTGATGCTGCTCTGCTCGTCTGCTGCTCCACTTAATTTCATCACTTCAATTTCCTATATTAATGCTCCTCAGGGTAGAGACCCTCTCTTACTCTCTGTGGTATACAAGGATGTAATCTCCACCAGGTCTCTACAAAACAAATAATAGACTTCAACAATTATGAAATGTCACTTTCCTTTTCTTTTTAACCATATATAACATCTTTGAAAAATGTCAAGATTTTCAGAGGGCCCTGTTTAGTTATTATTGTTTGTATTGCACAGTAGATAGAGATTCAGAAATTAGTGATTTTACAACATTTTCTATCAGAATGCAAAAAATTTATCCCTCACATTAATAGAAAGAAAATAACTAACAGCCTGAATTTTCAAAACACTACAAAATTCTGATGATTTATGTAAAGAAAATCTTTCACCACCAGTAAAAAATGTCATAGTATAATTAAAAAAAAATAACTATCAAAGCTGAACCAGACTAGAATGCTTGATTCCAAGTTCTGGGAGACAAACTCCTTACTTCTCTTACTTAAATTAAAGTTTAGTCATTCTGAACGACAAGCAAAGCCTGAAGATTATGGATGTCTCCAGCTCTTTTAGTGATGTGCCCTCGAGGAGTAATGCCTCATCACTCCCCACCAGACAAAATCTTTGAGGTTTTTCAAGGACAGTGCTAAAGAGAGAGAGCTTGTTGCAATATTCTAGCCCAAAGGCACGGAGCGCTTGGGGCAGGTTGCTGTCCATTATCATCTTTGAATATTTCAGAAATTAAAATGGCTAAATAAATATGATGTCTGAACTGTTTGACTACAAGGCATCACCAGTCTACACTTTCATGGTTTTGAAGTCTACAGGAGATGTCATCCCTAAGTGAAATAAGGGGAAAATTGCCTTTATTCTTTAACTGAATAAATAAAGAGAAGATTAAAATTAAGTTTTTGCAGCAAATTGTAGAGGTGGAAGAGAGGAAAGGTGGTCAAAATCAAGAGGAAAAATTGGAAGAACAATAGACAAAGAAGCCTAGCTGGTGCTCTTACAAAATATTATTCTGAAAATAAAAGCTATTCAAAAGGTGCTCTAATCTTCAGGATGCACATCCTGAAAGTTGTTTGGAGATTTTTATGTGTCCCACGGCACTTTATTGCAAATTCAGTTAAAGAGTTTAATGAAAGTAACATCAATTATTGTATAATCAGATTCTCATTTTATTACAAATTTTTTGTTCAACTTTCTATTATTCTTTAAGATTCTTTACATATTCTGTATCTTTGTGTGTTCATAGGTGGGAAATGCTCATTCTGGGAAATAAGATGTCTAACAACTTAACTCTCTTAAAAAATTTTTTTGGTAATAATTTATGAAGAAAACAAATGAACAAAGAAATAAAATCCCTCTGTTTCCAGGATCAGTTAAATACGCCCAATTAAAAGAACCCAAATTAAATAAAATGCAAATTCACAACCAAAGCAAAGTCACCCCAAGGTACTATTTATTTTCTATCTACTTAGTGTCTCCAGCACAAAAAACAAGTAATTGAAATTAATAAAATATTATAAAAATCAGTCAGATGTTATAAATTGGAAAATAATATAATTTATTGCAAAAGACATTAAAATGTCAGTTTTAGATAATTCTAAATATTTTCAGCTCTTTTTGGTAGCCTTTAACTGAAATCAGTCTTTCTAATAAAGGAAAAATAATCCTGAATATTCCATTTAGACCATGTGCTACAAAAATAGCTTCTCAATTGAAATTACTCATCTAAAATGTACTCTTTCAGTTGTCCTGTCTTTCAGGATAGAAGCCTGCTCAGATAAAAGTGATGCAAATGACTGTTTATATCATCTATTTGTCATCAGAATGTGTTCAAAAGTTAAACCTGTAGAATCTCTCAGTGATGTAGTCATTCATTTGATATGTGACATTCCCAGCTTAAGAAACACCTTTAGAAAAAGATTTTGCAGTAGACTAACAAAATGAAAGAAAAACAAACACACCAGTGATTGATTTCACATATGTGGTAAAAGGTGTGTGACAGAAAGTAATTTCTGGCTACGTTATTGAAAGGTAACACAACTCAGAAACACTGGTCACAAAACGGCTTTTCCCATTTCTTTATTTTATAGTGCATTGAGAGTTTACACCCATTGACCATAGCTGTGAAAAAAAAATTCAGCCATTTTTACTAGGTAAAAATCTTCTGTCTTTATTACACACTGTAAAGAAGGATTTACAACTCAACAAAACCTACAGGAGAACAACTAGCTTAGCTTTTTGAGAATTCTGTGGATTTTTTAAAATTTTCTTCCTGCAAATTCAAAGAATTTTGAGATCCTGTGAATAATCGATGTATCACCACCTCTTCATGTGAGCTCTCTGGTACTGGGAAAAAACCCAACTCTCATAATGTACTAGTTTCAAAAGATTTGCTGGGAAATTCTACAGTTTTTAGCAGTTTGGTGGACTATTCAACACTTAGCCAAATGCAATCATGAACCTAAAAAAAGCTACCTTTTTTGAGATTTATGTAGTGCTCGAAATGTATCCTGACAAAAGTTAAATAAAGCATTGTACTGAAATTTCTATTAATGGGTGTTAGCCTCAGGTCAAGACTTGAGAGCGGGTTCAAGCTTTTGCAAGTATAATGAAAATTTATAATTATAAAGATTCTTATTTTGTAAAAATAATTGTCAGAACATGTCAAACTTGCTACTTGCTCTTTCTCATGATTTTCATATATCCTTGCCATTACTGGCTGCAGGCTTTTTCTTACCTGCTAAATTATTGAGAGGGAGCTTTGCTCAGAGGCCTTTTGAAATTAAAAATAATCAATTGAACTTGACTCAGTAGGGGTTAAGCAGCATTATACCAACTATTTCTGAAATTAAACTGCAATTTGATTTCAAAAGTAATCAGACTTTTGGACTGGATTAAGGAGTTGCACTATTCTTATAAATGTGATTTTATTAATTAAGCAATCATGAAAGAATTGCCAAATGGAACCCTGAGTGGGAAAAGTCATTGCAGTTTCTAATCATAATCTTTTGAAATTCCTAGGGGCAAAATGCAGTTTGTGATTTATATTTTCTTGCATTTTAACATCATTGAGGAACATTCCATTTCTGCAAGTTTCTATTAAATATGTTCTATTTGTGACTTTTCAGATCTTTCGAGGAGAATATTAATTCAATTTCAATTAAAGAAGGATGGACCTGTTTAATAATTATTTTACTAAATTTATCCCTCTGAAAAATTTGAGGGACTAGCCAAAGTTGTTATTAGATTGGATACATAATTCAATAAGTTTTTATAATTGTAGGTAGAAAATAAGCAGTGAAAGTTCGGCAAATTCCTGGGTAGGTAACCAAACTTACCTAGGTTTTTAAAGGATTACTATGTACTGGTATCTGACTAATGAAAATTATATGAGGATGTGCAATTCTTTAGAAATATTATTTAATCTATATCAGCAATGGAGTTAGCCAAGAATACTCAACAAAATGTTGAAACAAATAATTTTATTTTTGTTTTGAGAATCTCTTTCAGCTGATTTTTTTTGTCCCTAAATATATAATGAATTACAAGTGATTTGAGAACATATTGTTATTTTTTGCAAGCAAGTGATTATGGTATGTTCTCGTATCATTGACACAGAGATTTTGTTTTCTGTAGATACTTTCATGTGTTCCACAGAAACAGTTATGATTACCTCTTACAAAAGGAAAAAGAAGAGTCATGGTTGTGTACAAATTTTGTGTTTTCATTGAGCAATACTGTCACAAAAGGCAGCAAGCAATTTATATAGCCATAAATTTCAAACTAGGAAAGTCTGGCAAGGATAAAACCCACTAGTTTCAGTTTATGACTGGCAAGATCTCAAAACATGGCTTTTCTCAGCATCCTTCCTTACGTATTGTGACCAGTGTATGGCTGGGAAATTCCTGATGATGTTGGCTCCACTGCTCAGGCAAGAAACTCAAAAATTAAAGAGAAATATTTCTATGAGCATTGTATGTTCGATTTTTTTCAGATCACTTCCACAGAGATGCCATATAAAACTTTATCTAGCAAATTTTCTGTAAGCACAAATAAAAAAGATCTTTATCTCCCTATTCCTTATACAATTTTATATTTAGTCCATTATTATTTATGAAAGAATTCATCATTAATTTTTGGTAGATCTCTGAACTAAGCTTTCAGCATGTTGGCTGGATTTTGCGGTGAGCTTGTGTCGTCCTTTCCAGTCTCACATTTGTGTGATTTAAGTATTCTTGATTTAAAAAGAAATACTATCCTCATACTTAAAAGTGGACTGGTACTGGCTGCCCGAAACCCATCAGCACAAATATAAAGAGCAGTGACAGATAATCCTGAAGTGTAAAGAGAATGTTAATATGATGAAATGAAAATAATAGCATTTAGTTATGGAATTTCAGCTTTCCTGTACCAAACTTATCAGAGGTTTGAAAGTATAAAGTCAGCAAAATAACCTTTTGTTTCCACCACCTATTCTACAAACAAAGACTGTGGACAAAAATCTATTACCATGACTTACTTACAATCATCACCACCTCATCACCTAGTGTCATTTAATTTATGTCTAAATGATAGAACAAACCAATATTCTGCAGGAAATAAACAAAAAAACCCCAAAACCATAATTTTAAAAAGCCATAAAAAGCAAAACAAAACAAAAATCCAAAACCAACCAACCAAACAAAAAACCCCACAAAAAAACAGACAAAAAACCCTACTAAAAATACTCTTGCAGGTTACTTTTTCTATTTTACCACTAAATTCAAGGTTATGACACTCAAATTCTTCATAAGACTTTCATCTCTGCATAAATGAGTGCTTAAATACCTTTTCAGATTTATCCCTAAATAGCCAGCCCCTACCTTCAGGGATCCTTTGATGTTTGATTGAAGTCCTGGCTATGTTCAAGGAGCTAAACTCAGCTTCCATTTTCTGCAATTTCTGTGAATGTCTAGGTCAAGGTGATATCAACAATGGAATGATTTAAGTGGCATTCTCTAGTAATGAAGTCTTCCTTACTCCCACTCAGTAAAACTCCTTTTTTGATTTTCAACAGTTCCAAAATAGGGAAACAGACAAAAAATACTTGCCTCTTCAGAAAGATGAATGACAATCAGATCGATAACCCTTGGCTAGTCTCTCTTTCACTCTTCTTGAAATGCTTCAAACTGCAGTTGCTGTTGAGTGGCAGAACATGTTTCTCTACATCCTGATTCTAAACTTAGCCAGAACTAACCCATGTAGGTTACAACACTATATTGTGAATGGTTTCAGCCTCAGCATGAATTATTTCCACCCTAATTTTGCCTAACAATGTCAAAATAAAGAAGAAAAAAACTAAAATGTTCCAAGAAGGAGTGGGAAGGACAGATTGTCTCAGTTTAATCTATATATAATCTTTTTCTCAGCCAAGGAAACTGAAAGAATGACTGGAACCTTGATCCAGCAATAGCCTATTAATTTGGTGGAAAAAAGCCAAGTTTGTCCTTGTTCTTTTAAACTTGTTCCCTGAGGAATTAATCTAAGTATTTCACTTTTTAATGTAAGGAATTAATTAATATATGATAAAGGGTCAGTGCCAGCACTTGGGAACTGTGCTACTGAGGCTGGTCTCCAATGTCTCCAGAATCATACTTACCACCCCTGGAGATGCAGCATTGAAGACAATAAATTCTTCAAAAAACCTTGCCTGAATAAAATTAGTGTTTTAAAACAACCTGACAAATATTTGAGCAATTAAAGATAATTAAAATAATGTTTGAAGAAAATGCTGTTTCACAAGTGTACAACATTAAACACAATGCTCCTAAAGACTCTTTTTTCCTTTATGAAAGGCTTATATTCAGTGATTTCCTGGCTGGGGTAAGTGTACTATCATTTTTTCATTGCCATTGGTGCATGGACAGTCACTTTGGCATTAGCAGTGAATGGATCAGCATTACCAATTCCAGTCCAGGATGGATTGACTGACATGAAAATAACAGGATGGAAGGGTTACTTCTTAAGCATATTAACCATGACAAACAGCACTGTCTAAGACATTTCTTGTTGTGCAATTCCTCCAGGTTTAGAAATGGGCTATATGATCCAATTAATTTATACTGCTAAGAAACATCATAGTTTCAAGAATGAACACTTTTTATTGATTTTGTAGCCTAACAATTCCATTAATGTTTAAGAAATACCTAAAATCAAAACTAAAAAAAAAACCAGAGAAATGGTCAGTGCATTTTTAACTTATTGGACTGAATTGGTAATTCGTGAGCACAGTAATTTAAGTAGGCTTTCATAGGAACAGCTTCCCTTCTGAAAAATGCTCCATTGATTACTCTCTTAATGCTCTGAAAATGACCTGTCAAAAGATGCTGCTGAAGATGTTTCTATTTGAGAGGAAGCCATGGAAGAATAGAGGGAAGATCAGACCACTTTCCAAACTACCTGACAGTCTTGTTCAAGAGCAGATTCGGAAAATAAACCTAACCCCTTTTGGCAGCAGAAGCTGAAATATTTTTAAAGGAAGGTTTTCTTTGGAAAAGAATTCCATTAAGTGTCACACCAGTGATGACAGAATAAGGATACACCCACTCAGAAAGCTGCACATAAGCTTTTTACTTTTCAGATTCTATTTCAGAGCTTGATGACATAAGTATGTTACAATTTTTTGAGCAGGATCTTTGTAGTGTCTTACATAGTGCTCAGCAGTGAGCAGAGTAGGGACATTGTCATTACTTTGCAGATTTTTAATTTGATTTCTGAAGACTCTCCTGTGACTCTTCACAGTCCTCTATACCTATGAAGTCATGTACAATGACACCATGCTGACTTCTGTTCTTTCATAATCTTATAAGTGGATTATTATTTCTGAATTGAGAACCTGAGTACAGGGTACTATTTGTATGAATAACATTAAACTGTAAGGGCAATATGTAGACAAACCCAGGCTGGCAAAATAAAACCCATAAAAAACCAACAGAAAAAAATCAGGAAATAAAATATTTCCACCTAATAAATAGGGAGTTTTTACCTGTACATTTTGAAGTAAGTTTTCCAATATCTGTATCTTGATCAAGTTTAAGTATCATGTTGGTTACCAAGATATTAGAGAATGATGTCTAGAGAAAAAAATGGAAGTACATTTCCAGTTACAGCTGGCATAATATTAAAAGAAAATCCTAGAAGGGAGTCATGGAAGTCATTACAGACAGCAAAAGTTATCTCTGGAGAGATTCTGTACAAATTGATTAGGAATACAAGTTTCTTTAAAATAATTGTGATTTCAAAAACTTGAAAGATTAAAGCTAATTTAATTTAGTTCCCAGAAACTAGATGAAAATTTCACATTTCTTAGAGTATAAAGAAATATTTCCCATGGAGGATATAAACTAAGGAGACTGATAAAAGTAATCATGATGCACAAATTTAAATCAGCAGTTTTAAAAAAATTATCCATGGCAGTCCAGTCTGTTGATGCCCTGCTTCAAGCCTTGAAGTACTAGAAATTTGAAGGCCATGGAACAAAGTTGATGCTGTGTCAATGAAAAGTAAAAGTTTCAGCCAAGTAATTACCAATCCATCAACCACATGTCAATCTTTTGAAAAAAAGCAAGCAGGACTCAAGTACTCAAAAAAGATGAGGCCATGTTAACTGGCATGAATTATACAAAAGTGCTGATAGTGTACTTAATAATTAAAGGAAGGAAATTAATCCAAATCAGCATGGAATTAGGGAAAGTAGATCTTAACGTAGATATCTTAAAAGGATTTTTTTTAATGCAGTCATGAGATTGGTTGATGAAAACAATAATGCTGATACATATACTTAAGTTTTAAAAAGGCAACACAATTAAAATTAAATAGCTTTCATTTCTTTTTCAAAATGCATTGTGAACACTGAAATCAATGAAAGAGTGGTTAATTGATAATGTGATTAAGAATAAGGATTGTATATTACTCTGATGGTTATCTTTTGGGATCCCAGGTACTTAGTCATGCCAAATGCCTATTTCACATTATCTAAAAGTGACCTTAAAAAAAATCTAGTCATAGGAAATAAGCTATTTAAATGACACAATAATCAAACCACTAATCCTGGATTACCTGAGGAGTCAGAAGAAAATGCAACACCACCTCAGACCCACAGTTTGTTTTACAATGTCACTAAAGTCAAAAGAGTGTTGCTAAGTACCAAAATCATGGACCCTATTTTTGAATTAAATGATCTGAACAACTTCAAAATCAAATCACTACAAGCCAATGTCACAAATAACAATAATAATAAAAATCTCTGATGGTTAAAATAATGAATATTGTGTGTACATGTCAGTTCTTTTACAAAGCTCCTACTCAAATACTATATATAATTGTATACTGTTTATCATTCATAGAGGTTGTCAAGGAACTGGAGGCAGTTCAGAGAAACTTTCTTATTGATTTAAAAGTGTGGAAATTACACCTTCCAGTGAAAAATTCAATTCTTTATACTAATGGGAGTGTTAAAATTGTCCTGTACATGAGTAAACTACATATAGAATACAGAATAGCCAATGGAACATCTTATATATTAAGGGCATGATGTCACAAAACCATGATTAATACATTTTTAGGCTGACATAATTACACATTTTATACACCAAGAGATTAAGCACAGGATCAACTTTATGACAGTCTTTTACAGTATCTATGTCGACAAACATGTTTTAGAATATGATTTCTTTGTCATTTAATATTTGCTGTACTTACAGAGATTTTGTAACATCCATTGCTCAATTTAGAGAGATCAAGCCAAGTAATCACAATAGTTTCTTTGGTGTTAGTTAAGAATACTAGATCACTGTATTATTTAAATGCCATTCTTCTTGATAATCTCTCTGAAAGGGGGAAAGGTGCATATAAAAGTCACAAGTGTCCCTGATAATATTCTACAATATGGAACACTAATATTTTGGGGGCTAAACAGAACAGCTTATCTGCAGGTAATATTAATTCTGTTTTCAGTTTACTTTCTTATCAAAATTTCATCTGTTCTTATCGTTCATTGCACTGAGACAAAGAAAGAGCCTTATCTATTCTGATTAACTGTAACAAATTCTGCTATGGAAACTCCCCAGTCAACTGCCTTTAGGTGTTTTTACAGCTGCTGATCCATAGGCATCAGGAAGAAGTGCAAGTTTAAGAAATTACAATCACTTAAGAGCCCTTTACCATTTTTTCCCTTTTTAAAAATATCCAAATTACAAAAACTCGTGGGCTACACGCATGTTAGAATGTAATCTGTATTTGTTTAATATTATGGATGCTTGAGAACAACATTATTGAGGAAATACAAAGATCCAAGAAATTATTATGTTTAGGAACACATTGTTCATGGCCAATATATCCCAGTCATTCGATGTGCAGGCAACACTAAGATTTCTCTGCAGTTCTGCTGGTCCAGGAAGACAGTTACTTCAATCAGACATATATTTTAGGATCTGACCCATGATATATGTTTGTCATCTCCAAAATCACTAACAAGGAAATAAAACCCTTCAGGCTCCTATTTGGAGTGGTTGAATTGCCACAGTTTCTTAAAGGAAACATTAAATTGTCAGTTTCACTAAGAAATTATTGCATGTAACAGTTCAAGATCATTTTTGAATATGTCTTAAGAGAAAGCTACAGGAACCTTCACAGCAGGCTGCAACATCTTGACCTGATTTCTACTTTCATAATCCTTTAAGGGCGAGTATGTCTTGCTGATATCCCCTGAGCTATGATCATCAAATTTCTTTCCATCCCATCTTACCTGCACTGCAGTATTATCTCTGGAAATCTGTACTTTCATCTTCACAAAATAGGTACAATTATTCATGATTTGGTAAAGTAATTAATGTAAAATAATGTAAACTAACCATATTTATAGCACATTTTTACTTAGTTCACTGAGTCCAGGAACATGAGTGCACATAATTCGGTGGCGAAAAAAAAGAAACATGCTAATGAAATGTGGTGGAATAGAGTTTTTCAATGCCTCATATCAGATAAGATGAGATGAATTTGATGCCAGTAATAGTGCTTTGGAATTACAGATGTAAATACTCTTTCTTATCACACTGGAAAATTCTGAGGTACATGGAAATTATGAATGATATGCCTTTTAGTATTTATTGTACTCAATGTAATTACAATTAACTACAAATCTGTTTAAAATCTGAACATTTTCTATATGTTAGTATGCTTTTTGGACTAAACTCCGAAGCTCTAATTCCCAAAAAATAATTCTGGGGTTTTGCTTTTCCTCCTAAAAGCAGAGTTATTCTGGACACAAATTCAGAAAAAAGTGTTATTTTTGTATTTCACTTGCAAAAAAACTGTATAATAACTTCAAATTCAATTTTTCTTTTAAATTAAATGTTACCAAGTACTAAGGAGTAGCATGATGGTTGGGTAACGCAGCCTTGTTTTGTTCTATCTCTGAAACACACATATGGAAAAAATATTTTGCCCTAACTAGATGCTAGCTTCCATGTAAGAGTATCAAAATGAAACCTATATGAAATGTAGAGAGTCTAATGATTTCCCCTGGCTCTTAATTGAGCCAAACTGGAAATGCTTTGCATGATATTTTTTTAATCAGAAGAAAGGAACAGATTTTGAATTCATAAAAGCGTGGGTGAATCAGTATTTGCTGAAATACACTCAGTTCTTCTATTAATGACCAGAGAATAGAGAAAATACTCCTTTTCTTCCCAATATTTCCTCGGCAATGTATCCAGGTCTTTTCAAAACTGTGTAATTTCCAAATGGTCAAGCCAGCATCATCTAAACACCAATCTTGCTTATTCTGTAACACATTAAAAATTTAAATGAAGTTCAATATCAATGCTTATTTGGTTTATACAAAAGATTTGACTTTTTGTAGCCGCAGCAGTAGTCCAAGGCAATCAATACAGGGCTCTTTGGCTCTGCAGGACATAAACCTCAATGATTTAATCTTCCAAAATGCACAAAATATCTCTTCCAGAGCAATCTTTTATGACTTTTTTGACTGAGATGGTGATCAATTTCTAGACTATTTTAGACAAATCCTAATTAAGTAACTGTGCAGACCCTCTCTCTGTCTTTATAGTTTTATCTAAATAAAAAAAAAGCAATGATTTCACATCATGTTTCTGAAATATAACTGGTTTTTTGTTTATTTGGTATCATAGAATAACCTTCACCAACTCTTCCATTTTGTCGATTGAATTCTGCTAACCCCAGGTGGCACATAAATGATGAGATAAATTAAATTTGACATCATTATTGACTGAGTCATTGAAAAACGAAAAGCAAATTCTACTAAATTCCAGAATGTTTTTTTTTTTTTTGTATGGAAGAAACCAACCCTTCTTTTTCTAATGAATAAAATTCTATTCAAAAGAAACTATTTCCTCTTAAGAGAATTGGAATTACTGTAAAGATATGTCATGTGCCACCTCATATTAAAATGTTTGATTATTTTGAATAAATGCTCCTTTGTTGCAGTTGCTCATAGTGACCATTCACTTTACAATTTTATTTTTGTGATGTTGTTATGTTTTTGGGATATTTTAAAATTTACCTCAAGTAACTTATAAGGCATTGTTGTTGAAATTAAAGAAAGGATTGTTCTGCTTGTGCTGAAGCTCAAACTGTTGAAATCATAAAAACAAGAAGTATTAGTACATCTATCTCATATATCTTAGACTTCATTTTTGCCAAGTGTGATGTCCAGATGCCATATGCACTTTTTGCTCATTCTTCTGAAAACATCTACAAACTGCCTTTTATAAAACTCTGCATTTTAAGTTCACACATAGTCAGATGTCTTAGGTATCATCAGGCAAATACTCTGGGGATTGAGCATGTTTCACTTTGCACAGCCTACATCCACTATTCTTATTGAATATTGTCTTTGTGGAGAAAACAAAATATTTTTTCTCCAAATGCTCCTTTCAAGGTAAAGTACCATCAAGGAACTTTGCATGAAACAAATAAGGAAGACTTTCATATTTTCCTATACTCAATAAGAAGGGAAAGAAGAAACAATTTTCTGAAATATAGAAAGAAAAATAAAAAGACACAAAAAACCTTACTCCAGAAGATAAAGCAAAGTGGGAAATATGAACAACAGAAAAAAGAAAAATAAAATGTTTTTTTCAGTCTGTCATAATCTCCTGGAAAAGAGTGAATTACAAAGGAGGAAGCAGCAAACAAATGACTGCTTTCCAGTGTCTATCACTTGCATGCATTTCTCGCTTAAGCATTTTTGAAAATCTTACTCAGAACATGGCCAAAAACTTAACAGATAACAGTAAATTACTGTCAAAAAAAATCAAGTAAAATCTCCAAATAATGACAGCACCCTCTACCCTACCTCAGACCCTGCTTACATCTAATCAAACAAAAATGCATCATGAGTATGGCAGGGTGTAAAAAAATGAAAGAAAAGGTAGAATGTACCAGACAATATGTAACCTAAAATTACCCTGGCATATGTAGCTGTTCAGAGACAGTTTTTATTTACATGATCACATAGTTTTCCCCATAAGATCCCTATCTCATTTAGATACCATGTACTGGAAAAATACAGAATTATATGTTCCAAATGGCTAAAGTTCAATTTACAGTTCTCCAAAGTGTTGATAGTCAAAAATGAAATTATTGGAAACTTTGCTTTAAATCAAACTTCTGGGAAAGTGCTAAGAAAACTGAAAAAAAAAAGTAGTCGTATTCTTAGCTTCTTACATAGGACATAAAAACTGGTCAGCACTTTTATACATGACGCCTAACACTGGTGACCAAGTTCCTTAGCAAAGTAAGGATACTACAGCATCATCTCAGAAAACCATTGTAAGGATTTGCTGACAGCCTGGAAGAGGAAAAATACTCTGAATGAAGACTCCAGAGTCAAACTCTTATGAAAACTAACAATTTTTTTTTTTTTTTTTTTTTTTTTTTTTTTTTTTTTTTTTTTTTTTTTGTTAAAGATTTTCTTGCTATAAAACTGACAGGATTATATAGGACACGTATAAAACAGGTAGGTCAAATAAGACCCCACAAATATTGAAAATAAATAATGATAATAATTAAAACCAAAAAAAAACAAACAGAAAAGCCACATAAAATGTGTAATGGATCTGTTTCAGCATCATGTAGAAACGACTGCAGCGAACCATTCTGCCCAGAGATATAAGCGATTTAATTTGTTGTTTTCTATTTATGATACATAGTTACCAAGCATTTAGTGCTAAGCATATGTCCCTCACAGTAGGAATTTTTCTCCATAGATGTAATATTGACTGTTCAAGTACTTGATAAAAAGTTAACAGAAACATAGAATTATAGGTTTGTTTGTGCTGGAAGGGACTTTTAAAGATCATCTAGTCCAATGCCCCTGCTGTGGACAGATACATCTTCCACTTCCCATACTGGCACTGATATTGTTCCATATCTGTATTAATGGCATAGGCTTTGGGACTGAGTGCACCCTCAGCAGGTTTTCAAGTGACATGAAGCTGAGTGGTGCAGTTGAGAAGCTTCAGGGAAAGGGGGGCATCCAGAGAGACCTAGGCAGGCTTCAGAAGTGGATCCACATGAACTCCATGGAGCTCAACAAGGCTGTATGCAAGGTCCTGCATCTTGACTGGGGCAGTCCGCAGGATCAGTATGGAATGGGTGATGAATTAATTGATGGCAGGACTCTGGAGAAGAACTTGGGGATACTGGTGGATACAAAATTGGACATGAGACAACAATGTATGCTTGCAGCCCAGAAAACCCATTCATTCAAATGAAGTGTGACAAGCAGGACAAGAAAGGAGATTTTCCATTCCCTGCCTTTAGATTCAGGAACTCAGAAGAGTGAGGAAGAACAATTGCTGAGAAAAAAAAGTGGAGTACCTCAATCTTCTCCATATCACTTTTTGCCAGATATCCTGTCTTATTTGATGAGGCAGTACAATTTCTTTTCTTTTTCTTTTCTGACTGATGTAACTGCAGATTGTTTTCTTCTAATTCCTCACTTTTCTCAATTTATTTCCAACTCTGCCACAGCTTTCCTGATGCCACCCCACACTTTCAGGCAGTTTTGCTGTGTGTTCCTCCCAGCATGCACATCCCTGCTTCCACACCAAAAACTTTTCCATCTTGTATTTCAATTGGACCCAGAGGTTCTTTCTCTACCATGCTGATCTCCTGCGTTATCATCCTTGTAGTCTGAGTTGAGTCAGTCTTCTGGAGTGCTGTTTACCAGTGTGGCACCATCTACAATAGACATCGCTTTTTGCCTTTGGGACTACATCTGTAAGTTTTAACTTGGAAATTAGAAAATCAATGTACCAAATTTTCCTGTCAGTACCAATTAGTAGCTCAGACACGAAGATAAAAGCATTAAAGTACAATCCTTCTCTTTCTAATCTTGCACAAGCACAGTCATTCATTGATACTAATATGAAATTCAAATGTCTGTGTTTTGTTTCTGGGGAAATGAAAGTTGTTTTCAACTTATATGTGCTCTAAATACAAAATTAATCATCGAATTTTGCAACAAAACCAGCAAGAATTCTAGAGGTGTCAAAGACTTTTTTTCAGTGCCATTTTTGCAAAGGAGATCTATGCAAATACATACAAAGAGAAATCTTCTCCAGTTTTGTTTAGAATAGGCAATAGAACAGACATCAGACTGCTTTGAAAAGGAAATCCACAACTTATCAATTTTTTTCCTGGTACTTCTCATGCAAGGGCTGCAGGATATCTGTTCTATAAGCTATAAGATGCACTTATTTATCTTTGTCTATACGTAGGAAGGGCAACACTAACTTTAAATGAGCTAAAAATTTCCTTACGCTCCTGAACATTAACATCCATTGTTCAATTTCTTCTCAAATTAATTTTGACTATTTGATGGTCTAAGATAGAGGAAAAAATGGCAAAAAGTTCCTCCAGTCCTCTGACAGTTTGGTCCCAGAAGGGAAGAATAAATAATTTCATGATCCTCAAACAGCCTGTGACTTTTAGCACTTCCAAAAACACCTACAAATGCAGTAGAGGGAGGGAGGATGAGTTGAGTTAGTGACAACTCTGTAAAGGTTTTGGCAAGCATTATAATGGAGAAGAAAGGTGAACATACAGAGCAGGTATCCTTCTCCATCTGGTAACGGGGACAGAAAGACACTGCTATGGAGTGACCTCCCCTTGATTTTCTCTCTCTTCTTTTCTCACCCTTCTCTATCTGTAACTTGGTCATTCCCACAATCTATTAAAGTGGGCAGAATGGTGATAACAGTGGATGTACAACCTCCCTGCAGCTTCCAGGCAGATATTGCTTACGCAGCCAAAACCAGCTCAAATATTTGTTCAAACAATGGCAATAAATTTCATTTATTCATTTCAGCTTAGAACAGATTTTAAAGTTGTTTGTGGGATTCTTAAATGATAGTTTGCATTTTACACAAGAGATCATAACTATGAACGCCATCTTTGTAGCAAGGTAATTTAAACTTTGAAAAGTGTCTTGGAATTCTAGACTCATTGCATTAACCTACTTATTCTTTATAAGCACAAATTAAAGACTGTCTATTTAAATTCCAACAGTGAAAGAATTATCAAATAAATTAAAACTATATTTTATCTGTTCAGAAAAGTGATACCCTAATTTCAAATTGCACTTACATCATCTATATGTCAATGCAGTTCCATTAACTTCCATGCATTTTTCTGAAATTTTTACCATTTCAGTGAAAAAGCAAAAAAAGTGCAGTTGATACAAAAAGAGAAGTTAGGTGACCATCATCTGGAAAATGTTTTCACATTTCACATTCATATGTTTTCATTCAAGACAATGTCAAAATTCACAGTGGCAGCACCCCCCTAAAGGTTCAAGACATAGGGAGGAACGAATTATTTCTTCTTACTTGTAGTAAATTATATATTTATTTGCACACACATTCAACTCAGTCTTGCTCTCTAAACAGACCTAAATATTTGTAAGAAGCACTTGATTTAATTTGCCCATAGTGCTGAGTTTCATTTTTTTGTTATTTTGAGTCAGTTTGAGTGCTAAATTTGGATGCTTCTCAATACAAAGAAAAAACTTAATTGCACAGAGATTATACTTTGAACTGGAATTTTTTTTTATATTTTTAGGTTTTGTGAAGAATTGAAGTAGAGAGGACAAGATTAGTAAAGGCGTATTGTCTGTGCATTCATCTAATTGCAAATTTTAAGTAAATATCAGGAGAAATAAGCTACAACCCTGAAAGCTCAAATTTTAACCTTTATGTTATATAATTTTGAACAGATATATTTGCTAAGAAGAGTGAAAGAGTTTTCTAAGCTTTGGGAAACCAATCAGGTTGTCTTGCAAATCTGCAAGACTTAATATAGATTTAAGGAATTCATAATCTATCAAAGCTAAGCTTACTTTCCTTCACGTCATAATTTCAGATCATACCACACTGGAACTTATAAACTTCTCAGAAAGCATCATACATCATTCTGCAGTGTTTCTATACTGCTTCAAAAATCTTATTTAACTCAGAATAATGAAAAAAAAATAAAGCTAACAACCATTTCTTTAGATACTAATTTTTATGTAAGCACTATAAATCCATTTACTGGGTGAATTATTAAACATTATAAATTCAGATCACATCTGATACCACTTCCACTGACTGACGGGGAAGGTCAGGCTATTTAAAAGAACAGGAACACGTAAGTCATTTATCTTCCTAAGTTGTTACGTATCATGGGATTAAATCCTAAAACACATTTTTGAACTTGATGTTTTACTTGTGTAAAGTAAATTTTAAAATGCTTTCTGCATAAGGCCTTAAAAACCTTAATACATTTGATTTATTTTTCATTTTTTTTTCAAGTATTGAATATATTGCCTCCTGAGGAATGGTATCTGTCAATATCACAATATGATAGCATTCAAACATTTGTTATCTGAAAATGCAGAACATCTGCTATTTTGGCACTTAGCAACAACACTACGCAATAATTTTGCCCTCTCTGCTTCCCCCTTCATTATTATGCAAACTGTGGGCAGGACAAGAAATGCTTGTAGAAAAATTGTTCATGCACTGAGATATTTTGACACAAAAATCTTTTCTCATCAAAGATGAAAAGCACCTTGTCATTCATTTCTAATTACAGCCTTCGTTCTGTCATTACAGAAAGGCACCAACTCCCTGTGGTGATGTCATACACTGACACTTGCAAAACTACATTGGACTTTGTCTCCTCTCAGTCTTTGCCAAAATCAGTCAGTGTCAGCACTGATATACACTGATGAAGGGAATTTAAAATTATGAACGTTAATTGTGTTTAAAGTCAAGGAAACTGCATTACGCTTTCTGATATTAATAGCTGCTGAATCATCTAAAACAATGGAGAAAGCTTCATTGCATATTCCTATTCTGAGATGCCAAGACATTAAACTGCAATGACAACAGAGATTTCACAGTCCAAGAATTAATTTGAATAGATGTAAACTTATTAAAGATTAAAATGAACTATTTAGTGTTCTGCAATTAGTGTTAACATCCAGGCTAAAACTACCAGTGGGGAAATACCAGAATGGAAGTGGCAACCATGTGAGAATGTAAAGCCTCAGAGAAATTCTAATCCTGGCCAAAACAGCATTAGAGAGTCTAATTCAGACTAATGATGAAGCCATATTATCATAAATCAGAAAAAGAGATAAATAAATCCCTCTGATTAGTTTTACTTAACATAAAGTCTCTTATTAATTTTCTGAAAGTAATAGAAAATACTTGTATGAGTCTAAGCTAGAGGTTTATTTTACATCTTATTAGGAATTATTTACAGCTGTCAAGATAGCTACAGCAACAAGATCTTTTTCACTCTTGACATAATTGTCCACTAAATATTCTTGGTAATTTTAAGACCTGGTAATTAAGAAATCTAGCTATGAAGTTATTGTACAATCTCCAACCTATTAATGAACTCAGCACAAATATGGAGCATGTTTAAATGACCTACAGTTTATAAGATTTTCATAGAATCCTAGAGTCATAGAATACCTGTTGGAGCTGACCTCAAGGATCATCTGGTTCAATGTTTCTTGGAAAAATCATACTGTCCTGGCACTCTGTCCAGCTGAATCTTAAAATTCTCCAGTGTTAGGGCATCCATCAGTTCCCTAGGAACCTCTTAATGTTCTTATTTAAAAAAAAATGTTCTTCTTGTGTCCAATTGGAAACTCCCCAGGAGATGGTCATCTTTAATGTTAGAGACTTTTCTCAAGGAGGGCATGAGATATAAACACTTTATTCCTGAGTATGTATATGTGTACAGAATACTTTGCTTTCAAAACTCAAAAGCATCAGCCGTTTTTAAATAGTATTTAATTAAAAGGGCCGAAATGAGTTTTTCATCAAAGTAGTAATATTAAAGTTTCTATCCTGATTCTAGTGTACGTTTGTTCAGTTTTTGGTTTTGTTTTTCTAAATTGCATCAAAACCGAAGGTTAATAATAATTTCTAATAAATTGTAGAGCTTTGTGGGTTTTTTGTTGTTTTGTTTGGTTTTTTTTCTACTGAACAGTGAAATTTCCTATGCATCACATCAATTAATATATAATTTTTCTGAAAAATCTATGGCAGTAACAGAATCCCTGAAGGATTTGAACTTAGGCTCAAAGATCCTTATGGGTCCCTTTCCTTGGAAAAACTTGTTCCAAAGGCTATGAAGGCATAACCTTGAAAGGAAAAAAAATAAGTGGGGAAAATCAAACGTCTATTGAAGAATCCCATTTTCGAACCCTGTGATTCCAAACTCTATCTAAATATTCTTGCACCAACAAGAAAATCAAACTAAAACGCACAAAACACATTGAATCTGTTACATGGATGATGTTTTTGAAAATAGCACGGAACAAGGCCCATTTCATTGTACAGAAATACATGGGTTTTTTTAATAAATGCATATATATACATAAATACTCTGAAATGTCTGACTTGTCATATAAACCTCACTTACCAGATGAATATCAGACTCCCTATATAATAGAACATAACATATATGGCACTTATATGCCATGGAACAACAGCTTGGGTACTACAGCCAACTTGTATATTGGGGACAACTTCATGTAATCCAAGGGATGTGTTTTGTTTGGGTCTTTTTAAATTAGTATTCTGCAGTTTTATTACGTTCCTTCCACAGACCTTTCCTTAGGCAGAGAAAGATTCTACGTTTTGCATAGTAGGTGTGTGTCCTTGCTGAACAGTCACCTATAGAATGGTTGAGCAGATCAACACTCCCACTCAGTTTATTGTCAGCTGGGAACTGTTTGAGGGGGAACTCAATCCTCTTATCCAGGTCATTGATAAATATATTAAACACGACTGACAGC